>NC_057801.1:202306063-202606063 GCF_018294505.1 Triticum aestivum | reverse complement strand
CACAAGGCTCTTAACCTTGTGGACGTGGATTCAAGCCCCATGATGGGGGTTATATCATATGATGTTATTTTCATTGAAGTATATATCAAAGTCCCAGCCCAATATTATCTTACTGAGCCGGCCCTTGGGGGCTACACCGTTGCTGTTCAAAGATTACATGATTATATTTACAAAGTCCCTGCTCATTATTGCATAATGACCCGGCCCTTGGGGGCTACACTGGTTGAAGTTTTTATGAGCATCAGGAAATTACAAGTCCCAGGTTACTGCAAGCATGACAACCCGACACTTGGGGGCTACATATGGGGAATACTCAATTCGGACTAGTGATTGAGATGAACAAACTGGATTTCTTCAAGCTTGTGACATTCATATTGAAGCAAATATTAAGCTGTTACTATGTTACCTTCGTAAGATTTGAGGGCTACAATTGATAGGCATATAAGAGGTATATTTTCAAAAGCTGATGTTAACAAACAGTTATGGTCCGGTACCATCAATATTTATAAACCGGCAAGTTCTACATTCTTAAACCGGCTGAAGATCAGATGAGGATTTCAAGGACCATTATTTTTGTTAAGTCATTGGAAGCCGGCTCAAGTGGATTATTCTTCACAATATTTTTCTATGAGAAACCAACGTCAGCAATTTGAGTATGAAGCTGGTTATTGACCCGGATTTTCTAGAAGGAGGAAATAACAAGGACTTAAGGATGATCAGTGTCGGTCCACAAGAATTCTTAACCCGAAGCACAACCTGTCAGAATTGTTCTGGTGTTTATTTTGCAGCATAAGTTTACCATGGATAAATCCAAGCTAAACTTGGGGGCTAATGTCGGGGATATGCCCCGCGGCGTAAACCGGCCGGAAGGATAAACCGGCCGGACTTGGCGATTCACCGGCGACCTGCACAGACCAGACGGTTTACAGCTCATTGGTAATCCGGCAGGCGGGCCAGAGGAGCAACAAGACCCGGTGGCCCAACGGGCGGTTCATGAAGGCCGGTTCAGCTATGGTGGGCCGGATTAAGAGGAAAGGAATATTTGCCTTACAAGGAGTTAAGACCAGGACTTGTATCCGGTTTGTATTAGAGATAGAATAGTCCTAATCCTAATAGGACTCCACATGTAACCCGCCCCTTCAACATATATAAGGAGGGGCAGGGCTCCCCAAAGAGGGACAAGCGACAAGCAAGAAAAAACAATCTTAGGGCTAGACACAAAGAGGAGAGCCGGCTTACGGCGACTCCCTCATGAGCATAATGAGATCTAGCCTCAAACAGCATGTAGGGCTATTACCATATGATGTTTCCCGGGGCCCGAAGCTGTTTAAATCCTTGTCTTGCGTGTTGATCCGCCCTGCGTCTCTCGTCCCACTCAACCCCTCTCAAGCTACCACATAGGTGCGTTGGCCTCGCGACTAAGTCCTCACACTATGGACATCTGACATGTTAATTCCACGACAGTCTTCAAGCGGGTTTATATTATGGCCGTTTTTGTTAAGTTACAACTCTCATTCTTCTGAAACTTTTATTGGATCGAGTTGTAATCTTAAATCCGATGGTGCCTTGATACTTTTGGTCGTGCTCTGATGCTTTTGATGCACTGAGCTCTGAAACTTTTGATGTGCTATTCCGCATGCCTATTCCTCGTTAATATTATTGCACGCATGCTGAATCTCATCAGGCACCATATTTCATCATGCATTTCAAATTCTTCATATTATATATCAAATGCGTGTATGAATTGCAAGATATAGGGGGAGATCTCCATGATTCAATTCTTCAAATGTGCATTGCCTCGAAAGCAAATTCTTCACTATGCACATGTTCAGGGGGAGTTCTTCTATATCTTGCAATCAAATTCCTCAATATCAGTATTTACACTTCATATGTTTATCCCCGTTGAAAACTTAACCTATGTTGTCATCAATCACCAAAAAGGGGGAGATTGTAAGTGCATCTAGTGCCCCTTAGTGATTTTGGTGTATTGAAGACTTATAGGTTAAGTAACTGATGCGTTTGTGAGTGTACACAGGTCTATAAGTCTATGAGGAGTTTGATATTTACAGAGAAAGTCGACCCCTAAAAATGAAGTTCTTCGACTGAAGACTTTGATATTCTGAAGACTTTCTGAAGACTTTGAAAGTGAAGAAATTGGTGTGACCTTGAAGACTTGATATTCATTCGAGGAATATGAAGCGTGAAGACTTTTGTTTTCGTAGTTTCATTTTCTCTTTCTTGAGTCATAGGAAACACCGTACTGTTAAAGGGGGTCGAGGAAATACTAAGGAAAAATTTCCATGTGATGCTCAACTCAAAATCCTACATCTACCAATCCCTTCGAGTGAAGCCATTGGAAATCTCATACAGTTCAGTCAATTTCTTCAGTGACAGAGACGCAGTTCTTCTGGTCACTGAGGACTTTGCTCTGACTGAGGAGTTAGGAATTCGCCAGTGCGAATTGCCTACACAGTGAGGAACATGATAGCCCTGAGGAATTTATGAGTCAAATTTCTGACCGTTGCTGTGCTGCGCGCCGGCTGTCCAAAATATCTTATCCACCTAACGGTCATATCATTGAAGGGCATTTATGTCTTATCATGTCGGGCTGCTCCCTAGGCTATAAATAGCCGCCCCCTACAACCACTAGTTGGTTGGCTGCTCCGAGAGAACTTGACACTTGTCATTTGAGAGCAACCCATCCTCCGAGGACTTTGAGCGAAAATCATCAAGTGAGGAAAATCCCAAAACCAAACCCCCACAAACCCAAAGTGATTGAGCATCACTGAAGAAATTGATCCTGCGTGGATCCGACGCTTGTTACCTTTGAAGACTGTGCTTCTTCCAGACGGTTAGGCGTCAAGGTCTAGAGCATCCAAGAGGAATTGTGGATCGCCGAGTGACCAAGTCTGTGAAGGTTTGGAAGTCACCTGAAGACTTACCACGAGTGATTGGACGAGGCCTGCGTGGTCTTAGTTCAAGGAGAATACGGTGAGGACTGGGTGTCCTGAGTTGCGGCTCAGAGACTGGGTGTCCGGGACTGTGTGTCCTCGAGTTTAAATACTCAGCCGCTCCAACCAGACGTACAACTGAGACAGCAGTTGGAACTGGTTTACCAAATCATTGTCTTCACCAACTAACTGGTTCTATTTCCTCAACTCTTTCATTTCCTCATTACTGTGTTGAATGTTGTTCATATCTGTGTTTGAAGACTTTGACTGAAGACTTTCACAAATTCCTCAGTTCAATTTCTTCAGTCTGTTTGTCTTCATCTTGTTATCCTGTGTTTACGCTTTCTGTACTCTGTGCTAGTCTTCATTTCATCATGATGACTATGTTTGTATCCTGTTATGTTTACTTCTGAGTACTTATTCCGCTGCAAGTAGTTCTTCGCTAAGGAATTTCCTCACCAGCAAATTCCTCAGTGAAGAATTCATAAAAATCGCCTATTCACCCCCCTCTAGTCGATATAACGCACTTTCAATTGGTATCAGAGCAAGGTACTCCCTTGTTCTGTGTGATTTTGGTTTAACCGCCTGGAGTTTTAGTTATGTCGACCGCAGGTATGAAGAAAGTGACATGCCCTATCTTTGACGGTCATGACTATCCCAAGTGGAAGGCCATGATGAGGAAGCGCCTCATGGCAAAGAACAGCGAGCTGTGGACCGTCACTGAGATTGGTCTTACTGATCTATGCAAGATGGCGAATGCTGATGATATTCGCAAGTACACTCGACTTGATATCATAGCGAAGGATATCATCTGCTCCTGCCTATCCAGAGATCAATTCGGGCGAATTATGCATCTTGGCAATTCGAAGCTCATCTGGGACCGAATCTCTGATGTCTATGAAGGTCATCGAACTCGGCATGATCCCTGGTTTGAGGACTTCAAGGAATCTCTCAAAACGATGACTTTCGAGCCAGAATCATCATCTTCTGCATCTTGTCTCATGGCAAACGGTGCTGAGGTAACCGAATGCTCCTCATCCGAGTCTTGTGATGATGAATCTGACAATGATGAATCTGATGATGATATTGAATCCTGCTATACCAAACTTATTTGCGTTGCCACTAAACAACAAACGGTTTTAGAACAAACTCAAGATATGCTAGAAAAAAGTGATAATATGTTGCGCAAAGAAATGGATCAGTCAAAAGCATTGGGTGAATGTCTTTAGAGAATTCACTCCAAGTTTGACGTCCTTCAAGATCAACATAATACCCTCTTAACTGATCATGAGAAGCTTTCTCTTGAAGCTCTTCAAAGAAAAGAAGATCTTGAAAAGCTAAGAGTGTGTTATGAAGATCTTCAGAAGGAGCGCGATTCATTACTAGCTCAACAAATCAGCGCTTCTCAGGAAGAATTTGTTCCTCCATGCTTAAAGTGCATTGAACGTGAATCTGCTAATTCTTCACCTGAATGTTCAAATGCTTCAAATGTTACAAATTCTTCATCTGCCTCTGCTATCACTAATTCCTCATCTGAGGACATTGCTAGTATCACTGACAATGCAGGGCTGAAGGAATTGTACATGACAGGCATGTACAAAAGCCTCAAAGGGCATCAGACACTTTGTGATGTGCTCAAAAAGCAGATCCTCAACAGAAACCCTAGGAAAGAGGGTATTGCCTTTGAGAGGAAACTCAATGCCGATGGAACATATTGGAAGCCTGAGCAGTACCCCAAAACCTCATGGGTTGCTGCAAAGGGACCTCCAGTTGATCCATCTCACTTATCTGGCTTTACGTGTGAATCTTCTCATTCTTCTGATGAGTCATTTGACTCCAACTATAAACTATTCAAAAATCAGAATGGTGAAGTATTTGCTAGATATGTTGGCACTAACTGCAGGAACGGTTCCCCCATGAAGAAAATCTGGGTTCCCAAAAGCTGTGTTGAAAGTCTTCAGGTGAATGTCCTCATGACACCACCTGTGAAGAACAGGAACCCCAGATCAAATTCTTCACATGGATCAAATTCCTCAACTGGATCAAAGTCCTCATATGATTATCATCGTGCTAACAACTCTGTCTCGCAGGGTAGAGCTAAGGGCTATGAATATGTGCATTATTCTTCAAACCATTATGTTCATAAGTCCTCGAAGAATTACTCTGCTTATTCATATGCTTACCCTAACCCCTCTTATGTGAAACGAAATGGTTTGGCATCTTTGCCACCCTTCTCACATGGTGCTCGCAAGATGATGAACTCTTTGCCACCCCTCCAGATGTGGGTGGTGAAGAAAAAGAACTAATCTCTTCTGCAGGGTCAGGTCTCCAGACGTGCTCTAACGTCTGAAGAATTTGCTGGGGACCTGACAAAAATGCCTGAAAGGACGCAGGCGAATCATGATGAAATGAACTTTCATTTCACACGTCCTCATACTGCTATATCTGTTTACTGCTTGATGAAATTCATCTGATGAACTTGATATCATATTCTTCACTGATGAAGCATATGAGATTGTAAGCTACACTAATTCATCTGCAGGATGATCAACCCAAAACCACTGAATGGGTCCTCGATAGTGGATGTACAAATCACATGACTGGTGACAAGAATCTATTGATGGATGCTCCCTTATCACCGTCACCTCTGAAGCATATCATCTTTGCTGACAAAGGCAAAAGTCAGGTATTGGGTCTTGGTAAGGTTGCTATCTCTAAGGATAAGCACATGGACAAAGTCATGCTTGTTGAGTCCTTAGGATACAATCTCATGTCAGTCTCAATGCTTTGTGATCTTGATATGGTTGTTGTCTTCGGCAAATATCGCTGTGTTGTGATTATGGAAGCTGACAATTCCAAAGTCTTCGAAGGCTTTAGGAGAGGAGATCTGTATATTGTTGATTTCTCTACAGGACCACAACCAGCCGTGTGTCTACTTGCAAAAGCTTCAGAAGGCTGGCTATGGCATCGACGACTTGGTCATGCAGGCATGAGGAATTTGAACACGCTTGCGAAGAAGAAGCATGTCATTGGCATTGAGAATGTCAAATTCCTCAAGGATCACTTATGCGGAGCATGTGAAGCCGGAAAAATGACCAAGGCCAAGCATCCAGCGAAGACTGTCATGACCACTACCCGTCCATTCGAATTGCTTCACATGGACCTTCGGACCTAATCATTATTCAGCAGTCACTAATGATGCATCTCTATATGGTTTTGTCATTGTTGATGATTATTCTCGATATACATGGGTACACATTGTTACTTACAAACATGAAGTGCAGGAAGTCTTCAAACGATTTTCCTCGAGGGCTTCAACCAACTTTGGTGTGAAGATCAAGCATATCAGAAGTGACAATGGAACTGAGTTCAAGAATTCCGGTCTTGATGCTATCTTGATGAACTTGGTATTACTCATGAGTTATCTGCTCCCTATACTCCTCAGCAGAATGGCGTCGTGGAGCGCAAGAACAGAACTCTTGTTGAGATGGCTCGCACTATGCTTGATGAATACAAAACGCCTCAGCGTTTTTGGATTGATGCAATTGATACTGCCTGCCACATCATCAACAGAGTATATCTTCACAAATTCTTCAAGAAGACTGCCTATGAACTCCTCACTGACAAGAAACCCAATGTGAGTTATTTCAAAGTCTTCGGTGCTAAATGTTGGATTAGAGATCCTCACCACAACTCTAAATTTGCACCGAAAGCACATGAAGGTTTTATGCTTGGTTACGGAAAGGACTCGCACACCTACAGAGTCTTCAACATTGTTCTTCACAAGATTGTTGACACTGTAGATGTGCGGTTCGATGAAACTAATGGCTCGCAAAGAGAGCACCTACCTTCTGTGTTAGATGAACCAGCACCTGAGGATGCTATCAAGCTCAAGGCAACTGAGGATGTCATTCCGACTGAAGAATCTGCTGAAGAATTCATTCCTGTTCATGAAGAACGTCGAGCTGATGCACCTGAAGAACATGATGAGGAAAATGGTGCTGAAGAAAATGCTGATCAAAATCCTCAGCGACAACCAACTCATCCACGCGTTGCAAAAGAAGTGCAAGTGGAGAAGATCATCGATGACATTAGCGCACCAGGTCCTCTCACACGCTCAAAAGCCTCACATTTATCTAACTTTTGTGGGCACTATGCTTTTGTCTCTATCACAGAGCCCACTAAGGTAGATGAAGCATTTCTGGAGCCGGAGTGGATTCAGGCTATGCAAGAAGAATTACATCAGTTCGAGCTGAACAATGTCTGGGAATTGGTCAATCGCCCAGATCCTCGCAAGCATAATATCATTGGCACAAAGTGGATCTACCGCAACAAGCAAGATGAAAATGGCCTTGTGGTGAGGAATAAGGCACGACTAGTAGCTCAAGGCTACACACAGGTTGAAGGAATTGATTTCGATGAAACTTTTGCACCTGTTGCTAGACTTGAGGCTATTCGCATTTTACTTGCCTATGCTAACCATCATGATATCATCTTATATCAAATGGATGTGAAAAGTGCATTCCTCAATGGTAAGCTTGAGGAAGAAGTATATGTTGCTCAACCCCCAGGTTTTGAAGATCCAAAGAATCCTGACAAAGTCTTCAGACTCAATAAGGCTCTCTATGGCCTCAAGCAAGCCCCTCGGGCGTGGTATGATACATTGAAGGAATTCTTCGTGAAGAATGGCTTCACACCCGGTTCACTCGACCCTACTCTTTTACTAAATCATATGATGGTGAACTGTTTGTGTGCCAAATATATGTTGATGATATTATCTTTGGCTGTACTAACCAACGATATAGTGATGAATTTGCCTATATGATGAGTGAAGAATATCAAATGTCTATGATGGGAGAGTTGAAATTCTTCTTAGGTCTTCAAATTCGTCAGCAGCGCAATGGCATATTCATATCTCAGGAGAAATACCTCAAAGATGTACTGAGGAAATTCGGCATGCAAGATTGCAAAGGCGTCAAAATTCCTATGCCCACAAATGGCCATCTATGCACTGATGAAAATGGTATTGACTTCGATCACAAGGTATACCGCTCCATGATTGGTTCTTTATTGTACTTATGTGCATCTAGGCCAGATATAATGCTTAGTGTTTGCATGTGTGCCCGATTTCAAGCTGCACCGAAGGAATCACACCATAAGGCTGTGAAGCATATTCTTCGATATCTAGCTCACACACCAACACTAGGATTATGGTACCCCAAGGGCTCTGCTTTTGATCTCATTGGATATTCTGACTCTGACTATGCTGGTGATCGTGTGGACCGCAAGTCAACATCTGGCACTTGTCATTTCCTCGGACGATCTTTGGTCTGTTGGTCCTCGAAGAAACAGAACTGCGTATCACTGTCTACTGCTGAAGCTGAATACATTGCTGCTGGCTCATGCTGTGCTCAACTGCTTTGGATGAAGCAAACCCTCAAGGACTATGGCGTCAACGTGAAGAATGTGCCTCTCCTCTGCGACAATGAGAGTGCCATCAAGATTGCTCACAACCCAGTTCAGCACTCGAAGACTAAGCACATCCAGATTCGTCATCATTTTCTTCGTGATCATGTGTTGAAGGGCGATATCTCCATCGAGCATGTGAAGACTGAAGAACAGCTAGCTGATATCTTCACTAAGCCCTTGGATGAGAAGAGATTTAGCAAGTTGCGGTGTGAGCTAAATATCTTAGAATCTTCGAATGTTCTTTGAAAAGGACACACATCCTAACCCTTATGCAGAATTGATGACTTAGATGTGCAACACATGAAGAAACGTTTTTCTTCAATCAATGAAGAATAACACTCTAAGTGTGAAGAAATTAATGAAGAATTTGATTCTCAGAACCCTACGACAATTGTACGCGGTGTCTGAAATCATCATTCTTATACGGTGGGTTACGCCACCACAAAAGTTGAAAATCTTCAATTTGAGTTTTTCCTCATTTTTGAAATTCTTCAGTCTTACAAATTCTTCAACTTTGCAAAATCTTCAATGTTTCCGTCGTTTTTCTTCATTGGCTATATATATATGTGAGTTTATGTCCTCTACAGCATTCACTTATTGCTATTTCTTCAAGTTGCGATTTCTGCTAAGTGAATATGATCGGACCCTTCCCCCTCTATGCTATACTCAACCCAATCTATTCACAAATTCTTCATGTGCGTTCTGATTGAAACTCGTTCAAAGTCTTCACTGTGTCCTTGACAGCTGAAGAAATTGCGAACGAAATTTTTAAAAACAAATCTTATCCGGAGTTTCGGTTTTACCGCTCAAACCGTTCCGCATCCCACGATGCACTAGTTTATTCACCCACGATCTTACACGATCTCATCTGCACAGTATGTGGGTGACACATGTTGCGTGAAGAAGAAAGGGCAGGGGCATGTTCGTCCCAAAATCTTCGGGCGAACAGTTTTTACCGTGGCTATAAATACCCCTCTCCCTTCCTTACTTCATTTACTCCGCTTGGTCGCTGTCTCTCGCTCGAGTTCACTTCAAACCCTAGCGCCGCCGCTACTCCATCGCCGTCGGTGAGGAAGAGCTTCACTGCCTCGACCTCGTCGCCGTCGTACTCGCGCCGGCTGCGGAAATCTTCACTCCGCCGCCGCCGTAGATGTCTCCCTCTGCCAAGCTAGGGCGTGGGAGATCTAACTTGACGAACTTCACCACGGTTCATCTCTGTTCGTCGTGTTCTTCAGTTCGGGTAATTAAAAGTCACTTTTATTACTCACTTTGATTCTCAAACTATTCTGAAAATCTTCAAAGGTGTTTTATTCTTCAAATCTTCACATATGAACACCTCACACACTGTATGCCCTTGATTCATCGCTCTAAGCACTCATTTCTTCAAGATTCCTCAATTGTGCGGATTTTCAATCTGTACAACTCTGGAACTTAAGACAAGAACGCTTAGTGAAATTCCTCAAGGCTCAACTGGTCAAATTCCTCAAAACTTGTCTTTTTCGAAAAATCTTCTGAGAACGCATATGACCTCTCCAAATTCCTCGCACCTACACTCTGTTCACAGGTACTCATGTCCGCTGCTGAATCACTAGGTTCTCATCAACTTAACTCATTTGCAGTGTTCCTCAAAGAAAAACTGCATACTTCTTCAGAGTGTTCTATTGTTCAAATTCCTCATCTGAAGAAAATGGCAGAAGGCAAGAGACCGCAAAAAGGAGGAAAGAAACCGGAGGTCATGACTGCCTTCGAGATCCCTGATGAAATATACAAAGATTATTGCACACCTGATGAAGCCAAGTTTGGCAAAGAGAACAAAAATCAGCGCAAAGTGCGCATCCAGAGGATAGAACGAAGATGGGCACACGAATGGAGGGAATATCGCTATGTTACTCCAAAGTACATGAAGAAATTCGCCTTAAACCCTCCATGCCCAAGAGCTCCATTGGCACCTGGCCAAGTCGCTGATCCCACCAGCATCAAGTGTGGTGAAGACTTTCCTGAAGAATGGTCTAGGCGCCAAGCAAAACTGGCAAGACAGGCCAAGGAGGCAGTGAGGAAATTCAATGAGGATTCTGCTGCTGCTGCTGCCGCTGAGACCTCGGTCAAGCCGAGGAAATCAATGCTGAAGAAGCCTGCTCGCAAGCCAAGTGCTTCACCATCAGTGCCCTCACGGCCCAGTTCCTCAGCCGCGCCCTCACGGCAAATTCCTCAGTCTACTGCTGCTCCACCAAAGTCCTCAGCAGCTCCCTCCAAGTCCTCAACTCCTGTGCATCTGGCTACATGTCAAAGGACTCAGGGTTTCTCGATTGCTTCTGGTGTCTCAGCAAGTTCCTCAGCTGCACCAATGTCCTCATCAGGCCCCACTCTGTTGAAGACAAAAGCAACAGCTGGACGCGGTCCTCGGCCAAGTCCAAGGAAGAAACAGGTTGCTTTCCAAGTGCCCTCTGATGACGAGGCTTCTGATGAAGAACTTGTCGAAATCATCAGAGACAGACTGGCAAAGGTCGCTAGAGCCAAAGGAACAACTGTGCCTCTGCTTTTGGATCCGAAGAAGATCCTTGACTTCATCGACTTATGGCATCAGGATCCAAACACTCCCATGCCTGATCTGCCTCTGACTCCTGGTCAAAGTCATATGCTGAACCATTTCATCTCTGAAGAGAAATGGAAATTTGAAAAGGCTCGTGAGATAAAGAGAGCACAAGCCAGAAAGGAGAAGCTTCTGAAGAAGAACATCGTCAGACTGACTCCTGAAGAACTTCTCAAGGCTCAATCTGAAATCCAAGCCCTCAGCAAGATTTCGATGCATACAATGCTGATTGGCAAGGAGCCAAAGTGAGATTCGTCAATTTGACGAAGAAAATGACAACTGTTGCAGCCCCATCGCAACAAGAAAATCCTCAGGCTGCAGACTCTGCTCAGCCTGCTGAAGAACATGCCAGCACTGCTGATGACTTTCAGCCTGCTGATGAGAATACAAGTTCCAGGGCTGATGACTCCATTCCAGCCGCTGAAGAAATTCCCAGGGCATCCACTAGTGGTGCGCCTGAAGAAACTGAAGAGATCAGGGCAACTGCACCAGTTGCGCCTGAAGAAACTAAACCACAGTCCTCAGCTCCTCCTGCGCCAACACCAACTCCAATTCTTCCTTCTGCCTATGAAGTGAAGAAGACCAAGGCTGCAGAGCGAGCTGCAGTGAAGAAAAGGAAGGCATCAGCTGCGTCAAATTCTTCGGCCGCGAAGAAAATGAAGCCAATGACCAGCTCGCTTGAAAATCCCATTGATGCCGTTCCCATTTCCTCCATGTCGTCTAAGGAAATTGTTCCTTATGGAGAAGAATACAAGATCCCAAGCGGATCTGATGAAGAAAATCATTCTGTTGCTACCTCAGAACAGTTTGATGAAGAAATTGAAGTGGAAGCATTCCCTTCAACGCCAGTCGTTTCCTCACCCATGCCTCAGTTCACAGCTGAAGAGGCTGGTGTTGAGGAAATTGAAAAAGAAGATGAAGACGTGGATATTGGATGCACTACACCAGTGATGAACGATGACTTTTGGGAAAGTCAGCATCCAAATACTCCTCTCTTCACTCCAATTCAACAAATTCCTCAGTCCCCGGCTACAACTGTTCAAATGGGCTCTGAAGAAACTCATCCCACATCGTCTGTTCATGAAGAAATTCCAGCCGCTAGTGCTGAAGAACCTGCTGCTGATCCCCAAACTGCACAAGAAGAGGAACCAGAAATTCCTCAGCCTGAAGCACCTGAGATCGCGATTCCTGAGGTTGTGCTGCAAATCACTGACATTCCTCTGCCCAAACCGAAGAATCCGTTCTCGAGCAAGCAAAAATTCAAGGCTGAAGACTTCTTTTCTGAGCATGTGTTCTTCACTGATTACAATCCATATGACTCTGCTCGCATAAGGAAAAGACGCTTCTGGACTGCTACTCAAGCCAACTTCTATTCCTCAGTGCTCTTTGACAAGGACAAAATCTTCGATCATGAGCATATTCCTCATGTGGATATGGAATCTCTGTCGTGCTTCGAGCCAGTTCTCCGCGTTATTCATGATGCAGGACTACTGAATTTCTGCACTGATATCTGTGATTGGAATGAAGAACTCATTCTTCAGTTCTATGCCACTTTGCATATCACCGGAGATGCTGAAGATGTAAATTCATGGGTGCTGTATTGGATGACAAAAAACACTCACTATAAGGCACCAGCAACTGAATTGCTTCGTGTCCTTCCTCTTGATCCTTCCCATGACAGTGCATGTTGCATTTACAATGACCGCGAACTGACTGATCATTATATACAAGTGCTCATGAAGCCTTTGAAGCCAGGGCAGGCCCCTCGAACCAAATTCCTCGTCAAGGAATTGCTGTATGTGCCTCGGACTGTCTATCGAATCCTGACGAAGACAATGAGTCCTATCAAAGGCCACGACTCAAATGATGAAGATGTCATTGGCATCATGAAGAACATGCTTTTCAACATCATTCATGGCGTTCCCGTCAACTTCCATGATTTCTTCATGAGGACTCTGGCTAATGTTGCAATGTCACCTTTTGAGCTGAAGCCCTATGCGCCTTGGATTATGAGATTCATAAGGGCAAGATCTTCACTGAATTACAAGGCTGACACTCTGAACCATGGTAGCTACTTGCCGCCCATTGAAGTCCTCAAGCGACCAGTTTCATCATCTGATGATAAGGGCAAGGCAGCTGCTGTGCTTGATGAAGGCACTCGTCCATTGGATGGTCAATTCCGTCTGGCTACTTCTTACTCCACCAATGACGATTCTACAACTCATGACACTGCCGCAAATACCTCAGCTAAACAAAAGCCTCAAGCAACAGCACCCAGGGTGATGACTGACCGTGAGTTACTCCTCAGTCTTCATCAGATGGTTGATCGCAATCACAAATGGGTGAAGCGTCAATTTGCTGCAATTCTTCACAACATGACCTCAACCCATAATGCAGTGAAGAAAAATCAGTATCACCTTCATGAAACCCTCAACCGCACCTAGGCTGTTCTCACTCATGTATATTCTGCGGAAGAATTGAAGACTATGGGTCTCCAGGAAGCATTTGACTGGTCTGCACCACCTCCGAAGAAATTCAAGAGAGTCAAAGTTCCTGATCTGGTGGCCAGTTCTTATTCTTCATCGCGTGAAACTGATGAACATGAAGATTTGGACGACACTGCGGCAGGCCCTACTTCAACAAACAACCCCAACAATGCTAGCGCCCCTCCATCAACTTGAAATTCTTTAGGGGCGTTAGTCCTCAGTTTCGATCCTTTTGGTCATTTGATGACAAAGGGGGAGAAATCTGAGTTAGTCTTTGTCGGGGATATGCCCCGCGGGGTAAACCGGCCGGAAGGATAAACCGGCCGGACTTGGCGATTCACCGGCGACCTGCACAGACCAGACGGTTTACAGCTCATTGGTAATCCGGCAGGCGGGCCAGAGGAGCAACAAGACCCGGTGGCCCAACGGGCGGTTCATGAAGGCCGGTTCAGCTATGGTGGGTCGGTTTAAGAGGAAAGGAATATTTGCCTTACAAGGAGTTAAGACCAGGACTTGTATCCGGTTTGTATTAGAGATAGAATAGTCCTAATCCTAATAGGACTCCACATGTAACCCGCCCCTTCAACATATATAAGGAGGGGCAGGGCTCCCCAAAGAGGGACAAGCGACAAGCAAGAAGAAACAATCTTAGGGCTAGACACAAAGAGGAGAGTCGGCTTACGGCGACTCCCTCATGAGCATAATGAGATCTAGCCTCAAACAGCATGTAGGGCTATTACCGGATGATGTTTCCCGGGGCCCGAAGATGTTTAAATCCTTGTCTTGCGTGTTGATCCGCCCTGCGTCTCTCGTCCCACTCAACCCCTCTCAAGCTACCACATAGGTGCGTTGGTCGCGCGACTAAGTCCTCACACTATGGACATCTGACGTGTTAATTCCACGACACCGGCGCCCACCGTGGGGCACGCACACGGTGGTGTTGAGTTCTTGGAGGGATTTTCATCTATGGATCAACGGGCTCACGATCTTATCAGTTGAGGAAGATCCGGCAGGTTCATTGTTTGGTGGTCGAGAACATGACTAACTTGAAGCTTTTTGGCAGTACAAGGTTTGAGATCAAAAGAAGCTAGGGTTCCGTGCGTGTTGCTGCACGCGGCCTGTCCGCCCGTTTGAGAGTTGATTTCCGTCAAAACAGCCAGTATTATGATCCGGCGAGACCGAGAACGACTCCATTATTTAATTGATGTTTTACTACGAGAGCTGGTGCGTGTGAAATTTGGATCCACACCAATCGACGTAGGGAGATTCGCTTCAAATCCCGAGGCTGCTGCCTTGCTGCTGTTACCACGCGCTACATCCAAAACATCAAATCAGAACCAGTACTAGGTACTGGTGGCCGGTTTAGTACTCACATGGAGGCTTTGGAAATTTTTGATACACCAGTTAGTTGGGAATAAACCTCCACGGTTTGGAGGAAAACACGGACAGTCAAACAACAATCAAGACGAGGGCACGGACAGATGGTTAAACTCGGATTCTGCACTAAAGTTACACATAGAAGGAAATAGCGACCTGATGTGGATCGGTCAAATCAACCACGACCTGGACTCTGCTATCGCTGCTTGTGCAGCGCCTGGCCTCCTGTCCACCCCATGCCGACTCCGCATCGACTCGCCAAGCCGTGCATGATCTACCTCTAAACCGCCATTGCCGGTTCATAAAAAGGAAAACCCAGGCTCCAAGGCCATGGTCTGGAAAATTGAGCATGCATGCGCTTTCGCAGCTACAGATCAAGACAAAAGAAAAAAAAAAGGGGGTACCAGTGACCCGGGCGTAAGTTATCCGATGACCATGATCTGGGCGAGGGTTATCGGGCCGTTTTGTCAATCCGCTTCATCAACCTGCCTCCGAGGCCCTGTGGCACCATCGCGCTCCCATCGTCGGGGCCGATTCAATCATCGACAGCCGTCGGGTCTCCTCACCTCTGCTACGAGTCGCCGCGGCTGCCTATCGCCATGCCCCACTACTTGCTGCTGCGCGTCAAGACCGCCATGGCGACAACCCAGCCCGCTCTTTCTTGTGAGAAGGCGCTGGCTCGGGGTTGCCTTCCCGCTGGTCATGGTTGCGCCTCTGCCGCAGTTACCTCGGGTCGCCTTTGCTAAGTCACTGGCGGGTCGCCTCCAGCCCCCCTCCTGCCTTAAGCGCCCTCACTTCTTCTTGCTCTGCGCGCTCGCGCTGAACCGGCCACGGCCGCGCCTCTCCAACTCGCCGCTGCCGCGGACGCATTTCGTCGATCCGCCGGGTTGAACCGGCCCTGTCGTCGCGAGCCGTCGCCGTCTTCAGTCTGCACCACCATGAGCCGGCCCAGTTCCTCCCGCGCGCGCATGCTGCCGCGGATAAACCGCCAAGCCGCCAGACTGCGCCACCATGAGGGCCCTTGCTCCCGCTGCTGAACCGCCGGGACGCTGCTGAGAGCCGCCGCCGATTCAACCACAGCTCCCTGCCTTCGCGGCCTCGCCCTCGCATCACTCTAAACCGCCATCGGGCGTGCCTCTGCCAGTTGAGCTGCCGCGGTTGTTCCGAGCCATCGCCTGCAGCCGATGTCTCTTGTTACAAATCGCTGTGGAGAATCTGAGTCAATGCTAAGTCTTTGTTCCCTACTGTCCAGCACAAGTCTGAAGGTGGCTGGAACCCGTCCAATGATGCTATTGAGCACCTTTTTTGCTGACTAAAATTATGAGGCGGCAACGATGCAGTGATTTGCTAGAAGATCAGTGTTGCTATATGTTCAGACGATCGATTACATCATTGCAAGTACTACTACAGAGATAGACTAAGGATCATCCAATGGAGTTTCTAATGGCATGTTCCATGAGACAAGCCAGCAACCCAACATGCAGCATGGGAGTGATTGCAAGGATGTATAAAAAAATGGAGCTAGTGTCACACCGGAAGCATCAATGCAATAATTTCCGGTATGGACAAATCGGTCAGAAGGAAAGGTCAACATGCAGGAAACAACTTGAGTACTATTAGTTCTGTCTCCTCACGAGAGAAAATAAAACAAAAAGGATCAAGTCCCTAGAATAATAAGGGCCGAAGGAAATGCACATCATCAGATCAACTGAGCATCTGCTATCTTTTTGTCTGACAAGATACCAGGTGATATCCTTTCGGTTTATTTTTATAAACATATTTATTCTTTCAAGAACAGCACTATGGCATGTATATTTTAAACGTGCAGGGCAAGGATTCACTATAAATGTGACATCATATCACGGGCACGGAGCGCCCGGCAGCATCATATTGCGACCAGCGCCCGTCCGTGCCGGTTTACAACGCCGTGGTCGATTCTCCCGCCCGCACCAGTTTACAATGCCGCGGCCGGTTCATCTGTCCAAGCTGCCTCTGATACCGCGGTCGTCTTTGTCATCCGTCTCTCGCGGCCTGGTCTACATCAACATATCGGGCCGCACCTGTCCACATGAAGTTGTTCATTGAATATGAGCAAGTCACAGTTTGGGTAGTCCGTTTTTCTTACAACAAAATGGAGCCAAATTATCATATACTATCAACCGCCGTCTGTACTGGATGATTCAATGGGCAGGCGCACAAGTCGCCGCCGCTACAATTTGGTTAACTTCAAATCGCCAGTTGGAAGGAACCATTGGCCGAGTTGCTGATACGGCTCATACGGGATCATTTATAACCCGCCGCAGTCACCTCAACCTTCTATGGATTCACATCATGCTATCAACACCAATGATATACAAGTTATGCCGGTTTATATGACGATTAAATATGGAGAATCTCAAGCCAACTCTTCGAGTCACCTTGAGACTCGGGGGCTACGATCATATGACGCAACAAGTGTTGCCAGTTTCAGCAAATTTAAAAACCCCAGGACAATGGAGGGAAAGATAACCCGGTCCCGGAGGCTACTGTTATTTGAAGGCCGTCAGAAATTTTCCGGCTTAGAAAGTATATGACAATTACAAAATCCCGGCTCAATGAAGAAGTTCCGGGTCATCAGAAAAGATTCCGGTTTAAAATCCGGCTCAAGGGAAGCCAGTCTCACTGAAGCTCTCAAATCCAGTTTAAGAATTTCCGGTTCAAAAAGGAATTAACTTCTCGCAAGTTCGAATTTAAAGACCGTCAGAAAATTTCCGGCTGAAAATGAAGATTCTGGTTTAAAATCCGGGTCAAGGGAAAGATGTCTCCCACAAAGCCTTGAAGCTCTCAATATCCGGTTCAAGAACCCGGTTCAAGAAAAATTTATCTCTTGCAAAAAAGTTAAAAATTACCGAAGAGGACCTGCTACCATGATGCGCGGTTCAAACATGGGTATCCTGCCTTATTGGCCTAACATATTATTGATCACATGGGGGTTTCTGCTTCATAAAGCGGGGTCTCTGTTCTTTTTTACATCATGCGTGGTTACACGGAGGTTCTGTCATAAAGCGGCCTCCGGTTTACCCCTTGAAATTTGCTTTTTATATCACTTGGGGCCTTGGTCGTATTCGAACCAACGCGACGCCTTTTGATAGGCGAAAGCCACCAGATCACTTGGGGACATGGTCAAGTCTGAACCAGTCACGCCTCTTGATCGGGCTAAGGCCACAAAATCACTTGGGGGCTTGGTCGAACCCGAACCATTGCCACGCCTTTTGATTGGCATATATGCCACGGTTTCATTTGGGGACCTGGCTGACTTGAACCATTGTCACTCCAATTGGGGGCTTGGTCCTGTCCGACCATGGTAACACCATCTGATCAGCTCAGTATAGCATGTTTTTTGCAAACGGTTTTATCATTGCCTTTGCTTGAAATTTTCTTTAATAAATATTTCTTCTTTGTTGCGTTCTTAAACCGACAAAATTCGCAGACCGGTTCGACTGTCAATTGACGGAGCACGGTCAAATCTTAATCCGGAGACTATCTGCCCGGTTTGATTTTATGTTACCATCTTATTATGGAGTAAACCGGTGTTCATTAACCCGGCTTGACTTTCAGTTACAAGTTGTCAGTACATGATAAATCATAATCTGGAGACTATCATCCCGGTCTGGTTTGACTACAAGTTGCCAGTATTATATATTGTTAAACCGGTGTTTATCACAACTCGGTACGGTTTTATTATAAACCGACACAGTATGAAAGGAGTTATCATTACTCAAAATCCCCTTACTACAAAAAAGTTGGTAAACCTACGATGTTATTCAATGTTACAGGTATGATATATTTCATTTTTGATTATTCTTAAGTGCAGCCTTGGTTATAAACCTGGGTTATATGTTGGGCATTATGACCCGTCCGGTGGTAAACCGCCAGGACACTTTAAACTTGTTGTATGCAGAAACAGGTTGAATAAAGCATGATTATAAATTATCCGGTATTTATTAAACCGGCCTGGCTTTAAGACGATAAGTCGCCAGTATATGATGGAAAATTATCCGGTGTTTATTAAACCGGCCTGACTTTGGACTATATGTCGCCAGTATATATTTGGATTGCGCCATTGGAATCATGCGCTTATAAATGATTGGGTTATATTATTCAAATAGCCGAACTTGGCTGAATTTTCATTATGATATTGGATGAATAAGGTTTTCGTACCGGATTATATTATCTTGAATAGCCAACATGGCTGGACTTTTATGGTTATTAATAACCAGTATTATTGAGTTTTCAAATTCGCTTTAGCGCAACAGTTATTATTTTATCAAAGGATATGATTTATTCTACAATGGAAGGAATAGTCCCGAGTCGCTGCAGGCTCACGACCCGGCACTTGGGGGCTACATTATTCAAATTGAGGTTATATGCAAGTCTCATGTCGCTGCAAGCATGCACCATGATACTTGGGGGCTAATGCAAAGTCATTTTTTGCTCATCTTATTGAAGACCCGACTCATCACATTACAATGAGCCGGCCCTTGGGGGCTGCCAATTGCTCCTGTCAACAATTCAAGGTACAAAGCTTTTTATCCATTATATTGAAGGGTACATTGCTCAGTTGGTAAAGCACAAGGCTCTTAACCTTGTGGACGTGGATTCAAGCCCCATGATGGGGGTTATATCATATGATGTTATTTTCATTGAAGTATATATCAAAGTCCCAGCCCAATATTATCTTACTGAGCCGGCCCTTGGGGGCTACACCGTTGCTGTTCAAAGATTACATGATTATATTTACAAAGTCCCTGCTCATTATTGCATAATGACCCGGCCCTTGGGGGCTACACTGGTTGAAGTTTTTATGAGCATCAGGAAATTACAAGTCCCAGGTTACTGCAAGCATGACAACCCGACACTTGGGGGCTACATATGGGGAATACTCAATTCGGACTAGTGATTGAGATGAACAAACTGGATTTCTTCAAGCTTGTGACATTCATATTGAAGCAAATATTAAGCTGTTACTATGTTACCTTCGTAAGATTTGAGGGCTACAATTGATAGGCATATAAGAGGTATATTTTCAAAAGCTGATGTTAACAAACAGTTATGGTCCGGTACCATCAATATTTATAAACCGGCAAGTTCTACATTCTTAAACCGGCTGAAGATCAGATGAGGATTTCAAGGACCATTATTTTTGTTAAGTCATTGGAAGCCGGCTCAAGTGGATTATTCTTCACAATATTTTTCTATGAGAAACCAACGTCAGCAATTTGAGTATGAAGCTGGTTATTAACCCGGATTTTCTAGAAGGAGGAAATAACAAGGACTTAAGGATGATCAGTGTCGGTCCACAAGAATTCTTAACCCGAAGCACAACCTGTCAGAATTGTTCTGGTGTTTATTTTGCAGCATAAGTTTACCATGGATAAATCCAAGCTAAACTTGGGGGCTAATGTCGGGGATATGCCCCGCGGCGTAAACCGGCCGGAAGGATAAACCGGCCGGACTTGGCGATTCACCGGCGACCTGCACAGACCAGACGGTTTACAGCTCATTGGTAATCCGGCAGGCGGGCCAGAGGAGCAACAAGACCCGGTGGCCCAACGGGCGGTTCATGAAGGCCGGTTCAGCTATGGTGGGCCGGATTAAGAGGAAAGGAATATTTGCCTTACAAGGAGTTAAGACCAGGACTTGTATCCGGTTTGTATTAGAGATAGAATAGTCCTAATCCTAATAGGACTCCACATGTAACCCGCCCCTTCAACATATATAAGGAGGGGCAGGGCTCCCCAAAGAGGGACAAGCGACAAGCAAGAAAAAACAATCTTAGGGCTAGACACAAAGAGGAGAGCCAGCTTACGGCGACTCCCTCATGAGCATAATGAGATCTAGCCTCAAACAGCATGTAGGGCTATTACCATATGATGTTTCCCGGGGCCCGAAGCTGTTTAAATCCTTGTCTTGCGTGTTGATCCGCCCTGCGTCTCTCGTCCCACTCAACCCCTCTCAAGCTACCACATAGGTGCGTTGGCCTCGCGACTAAGTCCTCACACTATGGACATCTGACATGTTAATTCCACGACAGTCTTCAAGCGGGTTTATATTATGGCCGTTTTTGTTAAGTTACAACTCTCATTCTTCTGAAACTTTTATTGGATCGAGTTGTAATCTTAAATCCGATGGTGCCTTGATACTTTTGGTCGTGCTCTGATGCTTTTGATGCACTGAGCTCTGAAACTTTTGATGTGCTATTCCGCATGCCTATTCCTCGTTAATATTATTGCACGCATGCTGAATCTCATCAGGCACCATATTTCATCATGCATTTCAAATTCTTCATATTATATATCAAATGCGTGTATGAATTGCAAGATATAGGGGGAGATCTCCATGATTCAATTCTTCAAATGTGCATTGCCTCGAAAGCAAATTCTTCACTATGCACATGTTCAGGGGGAGTTCTTCTATATCTTGCAATCAAATTCCTCAATATCAGTATTTACACTTCATATGTTTATCCCCGTTGAAAACTTAACCTATGTTGTCATCAATCACCAAAAAGGGGGAGACTGTAAGTGCATCTAGTGCCCCTTAGTGATTTTGGTGTATTGAAAACTTATAGGTTAAGTAACTGATGCGTTTGTGAGTGTACACAGGTCTATAAGTCTATGAGGAGTTTGATATTTACAGAGAAAGTCGACCCCTAAAAATGAAGTTCTTCGACTGAAGACTTTGATATTCTGAAGACTTTCTGAAGACTTTGAAAGTGAAGAAATTGGTGTGACCTTGAAGACTTGATATTCATTCGAGGAATATGAAGCGTGAAGACTTTTGTTTTCGAAGTTTCATTTTCTCTTTCTTGAGTCATAGGAAACACCGTACTGTTAAAGGGGGTCGAGGAAATACTAAGGAAAAATTTCCATGTGATGCTCAACTCAAAAACCTACATCTACCAATCCCTTCGAGTGAAGCCATTGGAAATCTCATACAGTTCAGTCAATTTCTTCAGTGACAGAGACGCAGTTCTTCTGGTCACTGAGGACTTTGCTCTGACTGAGGAGTTAGGAATTCGCCAGTGCGAATTGCCTATACAGTGAGGAACATGATAGCCCTGAGGAATTTGAGAGTCAAATTTCCGACCGTTGCTGTGCTGCGCGCCGGCTGTCCAAAATATCTTATCCACCTAACGGTCATATCATTGAAGGGCATTTATGTCTTATCATGTCGGGCTGCTCCCTAGGCTATAAATAGCCGCCCCTACAACCACTAGCTGGTTGGCTGCTCCGAGAGAACTTGACACTTGTCATTTGAGAGCAACCCATCCTCCGAGGACTTTGAGCGAAAATCATCAAGTGAGGAAAATCCAAAACCAAACCCCCACAAACCCAAAGTGATTGAGCATCACTGAAGAAATTGATCCTGCGTGGATCCGACGCTTGTTACCTTTGAAGATTGTGCTTCTTCCAGACGGTTAGGTGTCAAGGTCTAGAGCATCCAAGAGGAATTGTGGATCGCTGAGTGACCAAGTCTGTGAAGGTTTGGAAGTCACCTGAAGACTTACCACGAGTGATTGGACGAGGCCTGCGTGGTCTTAGTTCAAGGAGAATACGGTGAGGACTGGGTGTCCTGAGTTGCGGCTCAGAGACTGGGTGTCCGGGACTGTGTGTCCTCGAGTTTAAATACTCAGCCGCTCCAACCAGACGTACAACTGAGACAGCAGTTGGAACTGGTTTACCAAATCATTGTCTTCACCAACTAACTGGTTTCTATTTCCTCAACTCTTCCATTTCCTCATTACTGTGTTGAATGTTGTTCATATCTGTGTTTGAAGACTTTGACTGAAGACTTTCACAAATTCCTCAGTTCAATTTCTTCAGTCTGTTTGTCTTCATCTTGTTATCCTGTGTTTACGCTTTCTGTACTCAGTGCTAGTCCTCATCTCATCATGATGACTATGTTTGTATCCTGTTATATTTACTTCTGAGTACTTATTCCGCTGCAAGTAGTTCTTCGCTAAGGAATTTCCTCACCAGCAAATTCCTCAGTGAAGAATTCATAAAAATCGCCTATTCACCCCCCTCTAGTCGATATAACGCACTTTCATCTCCAATGTAGCTATAATTTTTTATTATTCCATGCTATTATAGTATCAATCTTAAAATGTTTATTATCCAATTATATATCATTTTTTGGGACTAATCTATTAACCTAGTGCCGAGTGCCAGTTGCTGTTTTTTTGCTTGTTTTGGATTTTCAGGAAATAAATATCAAACAGAGTCCAAACGGAGAAAAAACTTTCCATTAATTTTTTATGGACCAGAAGGGACCCTAGAAGGTTTGGGAGGAGACCTAACGAGCCACGAGGGAGCGACAAGCTCGGGAGGCATGCCCCAGGGGGCGGCCCACAGGCATGTGGGCCCCTCGTGGCAGCTCTTGACCTAATTCCTCCTCTATAAATTCCCAAATATTCCCATACATCAGAGAACCACCCAAAATACTTTTTCTGTCGCCGCAAGTTTCTGTTCTCACGAGATCCCATCTGGAGGCCTTCTCCGGCACCCTGCCAGAGGGGGAATCGATCATGGAGGGGCTCTACATCAACCTTGCCGCCCTTACGATGATGTATGAGTAGTTTACCATAGACCTACGGGTCCATAGCTAGTAGCTAGATGGCTTCTTATCTCTGTTTAGTCTTCAATACAATGTTCTCCTCGATATTCTTGGAGTTTTATTCGATGTAATACCTTTTTGCGGAGTGTTTGTTGGGACCTGATGAATTGTGGGTTTATGATCAGATTATCCATGAATAATTTCTGAGTCTTTTTCTGAATTCTTATATGTATGATTATTATAGCTTGCATTCCTCTCCGATCTATCCGTTTGGTTTGGCCAACTAGATTGATTTATCTTGCAATGAGAGAGGTGCTTTGTGATGGGTGTGATCTTGCATTGCTCAATCCCAGTGACATAAGGGGACATGACACATATTTGTAACGTTGCCATTAATGATACAACGATGGGGTTTATTCATATTAATTGAGTTTACTTTGTCTAAATCGTGTCATCTTGCTTCAGGCATTACTCCGTTCTTTATAAACTTAATACTCTAGATGCATGTTGGATAGCAGTCGATGTATGGAGTAATACTACTAGATGCAGGCAGGATTCAGTCTACTTGTCTCGGACGTGATGCCTATATACATGATCATTGCCTTGGATATCGTCATGATTATTCGCTTTTCTACCAATTGCCCAACATGATTTGTTACCCACCGTATGCTATGTTCAAGAGAGAAGACTCTAGTGAAAATTATGGCTCCCGGGTCTTATCTTTACACTACTAGGGAAAAGCCTAGCAGTAGCGCTGGTTTTTCGCCTATCAGTAGCGCGGGTAAGCGCGCTACTGACACGACGCTACAGCTAAAGCTTAGCAGTAGCGCCTACTGGCCCTCGCTACTGCTATATCTACTCAGTAGTAGCACTTTCCAAATCAACCACTACTGCTAATTACTAGTAGCGCTTTCGAAAACAACCGCTACTACTATTATTCCATATTCTATTTCTTTTGAATTTTAGGTCGTATTCATACACCTTTATACAATTTTTCATACAGTAGCAATTTAGAGATTGTTTTTACATTATAATGAGTTATTAAATCACTAGGTGAAAGAACCTTGGATTAGTTTCAAGTGCATGGATCCAAAGTAACCAATGGTCACTTTGGATCTATCCATTTGAAACTAATCCGCGGTTCTTTCACCCAATGACATAATAACTTATCATCATCATCATCATCATAATATCATTAACAACTTATCATCATAATATATCATTGTCATATAACTCCTCATAATCATCATTTTCGTCCATGAGACATCATCTAACAACTTGGTCACTAGTTATAATAACAACTCCTCCTCCCATCATAGTACTCGTAATCACTACTCCTACTCAGCATCACCATCAAGTCTAAGACATTATAGTCATATATAATCAACACTAATTAATTGTTCTTAATACTTAGGACCCACTCCTCTCTCCTAGCTAAAATACCATAAAACAGATAAACCGGTCCTTCACCATAATGGAGAATGGAAAAAATGTTGGAAATATGCCCTAGAGGCAATAATAAAAGTATTATTATATTTCAATGTTCATGATAAATGTCTTTTATTCATGCTATAACTGTATTATCCGGAAATCATAATACACGTGTGAATACTTAGACCACAATATGTCCCTGGTGAGCCTCTAGTTGACAAGCTCGTTGTTATCAACAGATAGTCATGGTTTCCTGACTATGGACATTGGATGTCGTTGATAACGGGATCACATCATTAGGAGAATGATGTGATGGACAAGACCCAATCCTAAGCATAGCATAAAAGATCGTGTAGTTCGTTTTGCTAGAGCTTTGCCAGTGTCAAGTATCTCTTCCTTCGACCATGAGATCGTGTAACTCCCGGATACCGTAAGAGTGCCTTGGGTGTATCAAACGTCACAACGTAACTGGGTGACTATAAAGGTGCATTACAGGTATCTCCGAAAGTATCTGTTGGGTTGACACGGATCGAGACTGGGATTTGTCACTCCGTATGACGGAGAGGTATCTCTGGGCCCACTCGATAATGCATCATCATAATGAGCTCAATGTGACCAAGGTGTTGGACACGGGATCATGCATTACGGCACGAGTAAAGTGACTTGCCGGTAACGAGACTGAACAAGGTATTGGGATACCGACGATCGAGTCTCGGGCAAGTAACGTACCGATTGACAAAGGGAATTGCATACAGGGTTTGATCGAATCCTCGACATCGTGGTTCATCCGATGACAACATCGAGGAGCATGTGGGAGCCATCATGGGTATCCAGATCCCGCTGTTGGTTATTGACTGAGAGCGTCTCGGTCATGTCTGCATGTCTCCCGAACCCGTAGGGTCTACACACTTAAGGTTCGGTGACGCTAGGGTTATTAGGAAGACTAGTATGTGACTACCGAATGTTGTTCGGAGTCCCGGATGGGATCCTGGACGTCACGAGGAGATCCGAAAGGGTCCGGAGGTAAAGATTTATATATGGGAAGTTGTCAAACGGACACCGGGAAGTTTCGGGGTCATACCGGTATTGTACCGGGGCCACCGGAAGGGTTCCGGGGGTCCACCGGGAGGGGCCACCCCTCCCGGGGGGCCACATGGGCTGCGTGGGGCAGGGAGCCAGCCCCTGGTGGGCTGGCCGCACCCCCTCCCTTGGGCCCATGCGCCTAGGGTTGAGGGGGGAACCCTAGAGGGGGCGCCCCCCTTGACTTGGGGGGCAAGCCACCCTCTCCCCTCTCCCCTAGGCCGCCGCACCCCCCTAGATGGGTTCTAGGGGGCCGGCCCCCTTCTCCCTTCCCCCTATAAATAGAGGGGTTGGAGGGGGGGCGCCGCACCACCCTCCAAGGCGCAGCCCTCCCCTCCCCAACACCTCTCCTCCTCCGTTGTGTGCTTAGCGAAGCCCTGTCGGAGTACTGCCTCTCCACCATCACCACGCCGTCGTGCTGCCGGTGGAGCTGTCTTCCTCAACCTCTCCTTCCCCCTTGCTGGATCAAGAAGGAGGAGACGTCTCCTGTCCCGTACGTGTGTTGAACGCGGAGGTGTTGTCCGTTCAGCACTTGGTCATCGGTGATTCGAATCACGTCGAGTACGACTACATCATCACCTTGCAAGCTTCCGCACGCAATCTACAAGTGGTATGTAGATGCTAACTCTCTCCCTTGACTCATTGCTTAGATGAACTCATAGATGGATCTTGGTGAAACCGTAGGAAAGATTTTAATTTTCTACAACGTTCCCCAACAGTGGCATCATGAGCTAGGTCTATGCGTAGTTCTCTTTGCACGAGTAGAACACAATTTTGTTGTGGGCGTGGATTTTGTCATCTTACTTGCCTCTACTAGTCTTTTATTGCTCAACGGTATTGTGGGATGAAGCGGCCCGGACCAACCTTACACGTACGCTTACGTGAGACCGGTTCCACCGACTGACATGCACTAGTTGCATAAGGTGGCTGGCGGGTGTCTGTCTCTCCCACTTTAGTTGGAGCGGAATCGATGAACAGGGCCCTTATGAAGGGTAAATAGAAGTTGACAAAATCACGTTGTGGTGATTCGTAGGTAAGAAAACGTTCTTGCTAGAACCCAATTGCAGCCACGTAAAAGATGCAACAACAATTAGAGGACGTCTAACTTGTTTTTGCAGCGATTGATCATGTGATGTGATATGGCCAGAAGTTGTGATGAATGATGAATTGTGATGTATGAGATCATGTTCTTTGTAATAGGATTCACGACTTGCATGTCGATGAGTATGACAACCGGCAGGAGCCATAGGAGTTGTCTTTAATTTTTGTATGACCTGCGTGTCATTGAATAACGCCATGTAAACTACTTTACTTTATTGCTAAACGTTAGTCATAGAAGTAGAAGTAGTCGTTGGCGTGACAACTTCATGAAGACACGATGATGGAGATCATGGTGTCAAGCCGGTGACAAGATGATCATGGAGCCCCGAAGATGAAGATCAATGGAGCTATATGATATTGGCCATATCATGTCACAACTATATAATTGCATGTGATGTTTATTATGTTTATGCATCTTGTTTACTTAGGACGACGGTAGTAAATAAGATGATCCCTTACAAAATTTCAAGAAGTGTTCTCCCCTAACTGTGCACCGTTGCTACAGTTCGTCGCTTCTAAGCACCACGTGATGATCGGGTGTGATGGATTCTTACGTTCACATACAACGGGTGTAAGACAGATTTACACAGCGAAAACACTTAGGGTTAACTTGACGAGCCTAGCATGTGCAGACATGGCCTCGGAACACGGAGACCGAAAGGTCGAACACGAATCGTATGGAAGATACGATCAACATGAGAATGTTCACCGACGATGACTAGTCCGTCTCACGTGATGATCGGACACGGGCTAGTCTACTCGGATCGTGTAACACTTAGATGACTAGAGGGATGTCTAATCTAAGTGGGAGTTCATAATTTGATTAGAACTTTATTATCATGAACTTAGTCTAAAACCTTTGCAAATATGTCTTGTAGATCAATGGCCAACGCTAATGTCAACATGAACTTCAATGCGTTCCTAGAGAAAACCAAGCTGAAAGATGATGGCAGCAACTATACGGACTGGGTCCGGAACCTGAGGATCATCCTCATAGCTGCCAGGAAACAATATGTCCTAGAAGGACCGCTAGGTGACGCTCCCGTCCCAGAGAACCAAGACATTATGAATGCTTGGCAAACTCGCGCTGATGATTACTCCCTCGTTCAGTGCGGCATGCTTTACAGCTTAGAACCGGGGCTCCAAAAGCGTTTTGAGCACCACGGAGCATATGAGATGTTCGAAGAGCTGAAACTAGTTTTTCAAGCTCATGCCCGGGTCGAGAGATATGATGTCTCCGACAAGTTCTACAGTTGTAAGATGGAGGAAAACAGTTCTGTCAGTGAGCACATCCTGAAGATGTCTGGGTTGCACAACCGTATGACCCAGCTGAACATTAACCTCCCAGATGAGGCGGTCATTGACAGAATCCTCCAGTCGCTCCCACCAAGCTACAAGAGCTTTGTGATGAACTACAACATGCAAGGGATGGAAAAGACCATTCCTGAAGTGTTCTCGATGCTGAAGTCAGCAGAGGCTGAAATCAAGAAAGAACATCAAGTGTTGATGGTCAATAAGACCACTAAGTTCAAGAAGGGCAAGGGTAAGAAGAACTTCAAGAAGGACGGCAAAGATGTTGCCGCGCCTGGTAAGCCAGTTACCGGGAAGAAGTCAAAGAATGGACCCAAGCCTGAGACTGAGTGCTTTTATTGCAAGGGGAAGGGTCACTGGAAGCGGAACTGCCCCAAATACTTAGCGGATAAGAAGGCCGGCAACACCAAAGGTATATTTGATATACATGTGATTGATGTGTACCTTACCAGTACTCGTAGTAACTCCTGGGTATTTGATACCGGTGCCGTTGCTCATATTTGTAACTCACAGCAGGAGCTGCGGAATAAACGGAGACTGGCGAAGGACGAGGTGACGATGCGCGTCGGGAATGGTTCCAGAGTCGATGTGATTGCCGTCGGCACGCTGCCTCTACATTTACCTACAGGATTAGTTTTGAACCTTAATAATTGTTATTTAGTGCCAAGTTTGAGCATGAACATTGTATCTGGATCTCGTTTAATACGAGATGGCTACTCATTTAAGTCTGAGAATAATGGTTGTTCGATTTATATGAGAGATATGTTTTATGGTCATGCTCCGATGGTCAATGGTTTATTCTTAATGAATCTCGAGCGTAATATTACACATGTTCATAGTGTATATGCCAAAAGATTTAAAGTTGATAACGATAGTCCCACATACTTGTGGCAATGCCGCCTTGGTCACATTGGTGTCAAGCGCATGAAGAAGCTCCATGCCGATGGACTTTTAGAGTCTCTTGATTATGAATCGTTTGACACGTGCGAACCATGCCTTTTGGGCAAAATGACCAAGACTCTGTTCTCCGGAACAATGGAGCGAGCAACCAACTTGTTGGAAATCATACATACTGATGTGTGCGGTCCAATGAGCGTTGAGGCTCGCGGAGGATATCGTTATGTTCTCACTCTCACTGATGACTTGAGTAGATATGGGTATGTCTACTTAATGAAACACAAGTCTGAGACCTTTGAAAAGTTCAAGGAATTTCAGAATGAGGTAGAGAATCAACGTGACCGAAAGATAAAATTCTTACGATCAGATCGTGGAGGAGAATACTTAAGTCACGAATTTGGTACATACTTACGGAAATGTGGAATCGTTTCACAACTCACGCCGCCTGGAACACCTCAGCGAAATGGTGTGTCCAAACATCGTAATCGCACCCTATTGGATATGGTGCGGTCTATGATGTCTCTTACCGATTTACCGCTATCATTTTGGGGATACGCTCTAGAGACAGCTACATTCACTTTAAATAGGGCACCGTCTAAATCCGTTGAGACGACACTGTATGAATTATGGTTTGGAAAGAAACCTAAGCTGTCGTTTCTAAAAGTTTGGGGATGCGATGCTTATGTCAAGAAACTTCAACTTGAAAAGCTCGAACCCAAGTCGGAAAAATGCGTATTCATAGGATACCCTAAGGAAACTGTAGGGTATACCTTCTACTTAAGATCCGAAGGCAAGATCTTTGTTGCCAAGAATGGATGCTTTCTGGAAAAAGAGTTTCTCTCGAAAGAAGTAAGTGGGAGGAAAGTAGAACTCGATGAAGTACTACCTCTTGAGCGGGAAAGTGGCGCAGCGCAGGAAACCGTTCCTGTGATGCCCACACCAACTGAAGAGGAAAACAATGATAATGATCAAGGTACTTCGGATCACGTTACTGCTGAACTTTGTAGGTCCACAAGGACACGTTCCGCACCAGAGTGGTACGGCAACCCTGTCCTGGAAATCATGTTGTTAGACAACAATGAACCTTCGAACTATGAAGAAGCGATGGCGGGCCCGGATTCCAACAAATGGCTTGAAGCCATGAAATCCGAGATAGAATCCATGTATGAAAACAAAGTATGGACTTTGACAGACTTGCCCGATGATCAGCGAGCGATAGAAAACAAATGGATCTTTAAGAAGAAGACGGACGCGGATGGTAATGTTACAATCTATAAGGCTCGACTTGTCGCTAAGGGTTATCGACAAGTTCAAGGGATTGACTACGACGAGACTTTCTCTCCCGTAGCGAAGCTGAAGTCCGTCCGAATCATGTTAGCAATTGCCGCATACTATGATTATGAAATATGGCAAATGGACGTCAAAACGGCATTCCTTAACGGGCATCTTAAGGAAGAACTGTATATGATGCAGCCGGAAGGTTTTGTCGATCCTCGGAACGCTAACAAAGTATGCAAGCTCCAGCGATCCATTTATGGACTGGTGCAAGCATCTCGGAGTTGGAACATTCGCTTTGATGAGATGATCAAAGCGTTTGGGTTTATGCAGACTTATGGAGAAGCCTGCGTTTACAAGAAAGTGAGTGGGAGCTCTGTAGCATTTCTCATATTATATGTAGATGACATACTCTTGATGGGAAATAATATAGAATTTCTGGACAGCATTAAGGCCTACTTGAATAAGTATTTTTCAATGAAGGACCTTGGAGAAGCTGCTTATATATTAGGCATCAAGATCTATAGAGATAGATCGAGATGCCTCATAGGTCTTTCACAAAGCACATACCTTGATAAGATTTTGAAGAGGTTCAAAATGGATCAGTCCAAGAAGGGGTTCTTGCCTATGTTACAAGGTGTGAGATTGAGCTCGGCTCAGTCACCGACCACGGCAAAAGATAAAGAAGAGATGAGTGTCATCCCCTATGCTTCAGCCATAGGATCTATTATGTATGCCATGATGTGTACCAGACCCGATGTAAACCTTGCCGTAAGTTTGGTAGCAAGATACCAAAGTAATCCCGGCAAGGAACACTGGACAGCGGTCAAGAATATCCTGAAGTACCTGAAAAGGACGAAGGACATGTTTCTCGTTTATGGAAGAGACGAAGAGCTCGTCGTAAAGGGTTACGTCGACGCTAGCTTCGACTCAGATCTGGATGACTCTAAGTCACAAACCGGATACGTGTATATGTTGAATGGTGGAGCAGTAAGATGGTGCAGCTGCAAGCAGAGCGTCGTGGCGGGATCTACATGTGAAGCGGAGTACATGGCAGCCTCGGAGGCAGCGCATGAAGCGATTTGGGTGAAGGAGTTCATCACCGACCTAGGAGTCATACCCAATGCGTCGGGGCCGATCAAACTCTTCTGTGACAACACTGGAGCTATTGCCCTCGCCAAGGAGCCCAGGTTTCACAAGAAGACCAGGCACATCAAGCGTCGTTTCAACTCCATCCGTGAAAATGTTCAAGATGGAGACATAGATATTTGCAAAGTGCACACGGATCTGAATGTCGCAGATCCGCTGACTAAACCTCTCTCGCATGCAAAACATGATCAACACCAGAACTCTATGGGTGTTCGATTCATCACAATGTAACTAGATTGGTGACTCTAGTGCAAGTGGGAGACTGTTGGAAATATGCCCTAGAGGCAATAATAAAAGTATTATTATATTTCAATGTTCATGATAAATGTCTTTTATTCATGCTATAACTGTATTATCCGGAAATCGTAATACACGTGTGAATACTTAGACCACAATATGTCCCTGGTGAGCCTCTAGTTGACTAGCTCGTTGTGATCAACAGATAGTCATGGTTTCCTGACTATGGACATTGGATGTCATTGATAACGGGATCACATCATTAGGAGAATGATGTGATGGACAAGACCCAATCCTAAGCATAGCATAAAAGATCGTGTAGTTCGTTTTGCTAGAGCTTTGCCAGTGTCAAGTATCTCTTCCTTTGACCATGAGATCGTGTAACTCCCGGATACCGTAAGAGTGCCTTGGGTGTATCAAACGTCACAACGTAATTGGGTGACTATAAAGGTGCATTACAGGTATCTCCGAAAGTATCTGTTGGGTTGACACGGATCGAGACTGGGATTTGTCACTCCGTATGACGGAGAGGTATCTCTGGGCCCACTCGGTAATGCAACATCATAATGAGCTCAATGTGACCAAGGTGTTGGACACGGGATCATGCATTACGGCACGAGTAAAGTGACTTGCCGGTAACGAGACTGAACAAGGTATTGGGATACCGACGATCGAGTCTCGGGCAAGTAACGTACCGATTGACAAAGGGAATTGCATACAGGGTTTGATCGAATCCTCGACATCGTGGTTCATCCGATGACAACATCGAGGAGCATGTGGGAGCCATCATGGGTATCCAGATCCCGCTGTTGGTTATTGACTGAGAGCGTCTCGGTCATGTCTGCATGTCTCCCGAACCCGTAGGGTCTACACACTTAAGGTTCGGTGATGCTAGGGTTATTAGGAAGACTAGTATGTGACTACCGAATGTTGTTCGGAGTCCCGGATGGGATCCTGGACGTCACGAGGAGATCCGGAAGGGTCCGGAGGTAAAGATTTATATATGGGAAGTTGTCAAACGGACACCGGGAAGTTTCGGGGTCATACCGGTATTGTACCGGGGCCACCGGAAGGGTTCCGGGGGTCCACTGGGAGGGGCCACCCCTCCCGGGGGGCCACATGGGCTGCGTGGGGCAGGGAGCCAGCCCCTGGTGGGCTGGCCGCACCCCCTCCCTTGGGCCCATGCGCCTAGGGTTGAGGGGGAACCCTAGAGGGGGCGCCCCCCTTGACTTGGGGGGCAAGCCACCCTCTCCCCTCTCCCCTAGGCCGCCGCACCCCCCCTAGATGGGTTCTAGGGGCCGGCCCCCTTCTCCCTTCCCCCTATAAATAGAGGGGTGAGGGGAGGGCAGCCGCACCACCCTCCAAGGCGCAGCCCTCCCCTCCCCAACACCTCTCCTCCTCCGTTGTGTGCTTGGCGAAGCCCTGTCGGAGTACTGCCTCTCCACCATCACCACGCCGTCGTGCTGCCGGTGGAGCTGTCTTCCTCAACCTCTCCTTCCCCCTTGCTGGATCAAGAAGGAGGAGACGTCTCCCGTCCCATACATGTGTTGAACGCGGAGGTGCTGTCCGTTCAGCACTTGGTCATCGGTGATTCGAATCACGTCGAGTACGACTACATCATCACCTTGCAAGCTTCCGCACGCGATCTACAAGTGGTATGTAGATGCTAACTCTCTCCCTTGACTCGTTGCTTAGATGAACTCATAGATGGATCTTGGTGAAACCGTAGGAAAAATTTTAATTTTCTGCAACGTTCCCCAACACAAAAACCTATCTCCAACTTGTGGCTTGCGCACATTCATTTTGTCTCCAATTATTTGCGTGTGCGCATTCATCACTTTGCTCCATTCTTTGATTTTGAGCCTTCCATCATTTGAAGAAATCGAGTATGCGGTATGGTAAGCTTCGAAGGAGTTGGTCGTAAGCTAACCATATGCATATCACCTTCGGTAAATAGCATGTCAGGCACAACCTGCTTCGGGAGCCTCTGTTCAAAAACATAATAGTAACATATATAGTTAGCAATGTAGTTTACTTAAGAATAATGTATGCAATGAAGTTACCATCATTAACAAAATCTTACCAAGTTTTTGGCAATGAAGTTACCATCAAGCAATTTATGGACTAGTGGCATGTATCTAGTATAATTTGGGCTGATAGAGTGACTGGTTTTGAAGACCTCAACATCTTCAATGAATGAGACAAGATAACCTTTCTCCTCACAATTAAGCTTGGAGTCATAGCTATAGTATGTGCTGTCCACTACCTTCCGAGTATTTCTTAAAGATAATAAATAAGCTGACAATTATAAATAAATAAATTTAGTATGGACGAACACCAAATATTTTTAAATTAACAACATAAATTACTGAACTTAACAAATTAGTTTGACAAACTCACATCTATGCAAAACTGGAGGCATATCCACATCCACCCAGATGTCAATATTATCATCATAATCATAATCTTCGGGACGAATATCAAATCTTATTCGCATTCCCTCCTCAAATCCATATGCCTTGCAGAGAGCTTCCAATTAGAGCAACCGAAATGGGAGCGATCGACCGCATTGTACAACTTAACCAGAAACTCATAACCATGTTTAGTTCTTAAGTGAGCCCTCCTCGTCTCCACATTCTCAAAGTCATCTAAACCAAAACCAAGCTTCTCCAATACATATGGTCTAGCATGGCACGAGATGTACTAATCGAATTGAAAAAAATCCATAAATTACACTTGAACAAAAGAAGCACAAGTGATAATATTAATTATGATGAAATGCTTGTCGTTGCGTACCGTACAAACATCAATGGCCTCTTCCAGCTTCATGGTGAAAAACCTATCATTTTGCAGGTGAGGAAACCTGCCGCACACACCCCGGTCATCGTAGCAGTACCCGCACTCCGAGATCCCATCGTCATCAGACATCTCCTGTGTTCAAAATTCAAAGATTATAACTCGACGGCAAAACCCAAAAAATCCGGCATGACCTTTGCTAAAAAAGGACATATCGAGCGCCTGAAATTTGTCGAAACAGAAATTAATCAACACTCCGGCAAAACATAGGCCACTTATCGATGGTCATTGCATTTCAATGGTTTAAAATATGAACAAAAATATTTGAAAATATCTTATATATAATCCTAACACTAAATAAACTAGTTTTATTAACTACTTACTAAATAAACTAGTTTTATTAACTACTTACTAAATAAACTAGTTCTATGAAGCACTTACTATAAATAAACTAGTTCTATTAACGACACTTACTAAATAAACTAGTTCTATTAAGCACTTAATATAAATAAACTAGTTATATTAATCACTTACTAAATAAAGTATTTCTATTAAACACTTGCTAAAAATTCTACTACCCTAGTTCTACCCTAAATTTTCTTACTTCTATTTTATTCAAAACACCTAAAATAGTCAAAAAAATATTCTATTAAAAAATCTACAGTCTACGATGTCTACATTCTAAAATCTACATTTAAATTACCTACGATTTGCAAGAACAGAGACAAGGGAGGGAGGGAGGAGAGAGGAGGGGGTGGGGGCGGCCGGAGGAGGAGGGGGAGGGGCCGGCCGGAGGAGGGGGAGGGAGGTGCGGTGGGAGGAGGAGGAGGGAGGGGCGGTGGGAGGAGGGCTGCCGGCGGAGGAGGTAGGAGGGGGCGGCCAGAGGCGAAGGGAGGAGGGCACGGTGGGAGGAGGAGGGAGGAGGGCACGGTGGGAGGAGAAGGGACGGAAGGAGGGAGTACCTTGGTGGCGGACGGACGACGGCGGCGGTGGCGACGGACGGACGACGGCGGCGGTGGCGACGGACGATAGGTATCGGCGCGGGCGAGAGTGACTGAGAGGGAGAGTGAGTGAGAAAGAGGGTCGACCGCGTGGGGGATAAGATAGGGTTAGTAGTAGCGCGAGTAAGATAAAAGCACTACAGCTAAGGAGAATAGCAGTAGCGTTGCGCGAGGATACGCGCTACTGCTAAGTTGGGCTAGCCGTGTGCGCCCAGTTCAGACATAGTAGCAGCGCTTTTTGCCAGTTATAGCAGTAGCGCGGTTTGTTTGTACGCGCTGCTACTAAGTAGCAGTAGCGCATGATTTTGTCCAGCGCTACTGCTAAAGATGTTGTGTATAAGGTTTTTCCTAGTAGTGTTATCATATTAAAATCCAAATATATATTGCTGCAATTTTATTTACATTATTTTATTTTGTGTTTTTTTATCTATCTAACACTACGAGATTTGATCCTTCCAATTAACTGCCAAAGTATTGACAACCCTTTGCTTGCGTTGGGTGCAAGTATTTGTTATTTTGTATGTAGGTGTTGTTCACGAGACGTTGCGTGGTTCTCCTACTATATTGATAACCTTGGTTCTTAAGTGAAGAAAATATTTGTCTCTACTATACTGCATCTTCCTTTCCTCTTTGAGGAAATCTCAACGCAGCTCCTCACAAGTAGCAATCACTACTTGTAGCATACACATGTTTTGCCACGCTCCTTTTTTCCTACAAAAATTGGTAGACCAATGAAATGTTTCTATGTAACCAACTTAAATCCCTTCCTCACTGATCAAATGACCACCCCTGAATATTTGGGTGGGCCTTTGCCCCCAAGTAATGGCCAATGAAAAAGAATTACCAAATCACCCATGTAACGAGCACATGCATACCCCGTCGTTTGTGTCAACTAGGGTTTCCTCAACCTCTCGTCGGCAACTATTTATCGCATTCAGTGAGGTGAAAGGGGATCTCTCGCTGAAGCGACTGCAGCTATCGGGCTAGCCCATTCGTGATTTTTTGACGAAATAGTGTAAACAAGGGGAAGGGCTCGCACAGGGGGGTCGGTCCCGCGATCTGCTGGCTACTACGCAATAGTGTTGCCGCTGAGCTAACAACAAGTTCTTGTCCAATAAGCAGGTCATGGCTTACTAGAAGGAGAAGAGCAGGGTATTTTGTTTTTCTTCTGTTTTCTCGGGTTTTTTTGTTTTATTTTATTTTTCGTTTGGTTTTCTTATTTTTTTCTCCAGTTCTTCTTTTTACGTTGTTATACTTTGGTTTTTTCTTTTTCCTTTTGTGTTGGTTTCTCTTTTTTTTAATTGTTTGTATCCATATTTTTTCTTTCTCCTTTTTCTTCATTTTTTTGTTTTGTCTTGCTTTTTTCTCCTTTCTCATTATTTTCCATTTTTCTTTTCTCTTTTCCATTTGTTTATTCAGTTTTCTTTTTCTTTTTCTTTTTTCTCTGGTTTATTTTTATTTCTACACATTTTTGAATACATGTTCACATTTTCCCTACACATTTGTAACATTTTTCAAATACTTGCTCAACATTTTTTATATATTTTTAACATTTTTAAATGCTTGATTAAAAGGTTTCAAATAAAAAGATTATCTATTTTTTAATAAACGGTCAACATTTTTTCTATACACATTTAACATTTTTCAAACACTTGTTGAACATTTTCTTCAAATGCTTGATTAACATTTTCATATACATGATAAAAAAGTTATGATTTTTTCAATACATTGTCAACAATTTTAATATACACATTTAACTTCTACAAATGCATGATTAATATTTTTCAAATACTTGTTCAACTTATTTTTTTCAAATACTTGTTTAACATTTTTATATACATAAACAACTTTTTTTGAAATAATTCTTCGTCATTTTTCAAATCCTTACTCAACATTTTTTAAATAGTTGTTCAATATTTTTCAAATACTTGTTCAAATTTTTTGAAATACTTGTTCAACATTTTTCAAACACATGTTCAATATTTTTTTAAATGCTTGATTAACATTTTTATATACGTGATCAACATTGTTTTATATACTTGTTCAACATTTTTCAAATGTGTTTTGTAGATTGTTTTATATACGTGATCAACATTGTTTCATATATCTAAAAAATATTTTAAAGTATAAATGGAAGTACAAACTAAAGCAAGAAAACGAAATCAGAATGTGTAAAAAAAACAGGAAAGGGAGGCGGTGGCCTTCCGCACGCGTGGGCTGGGCCAACTCGCTCACTTCTTTAGCGAGTCGGAAGCTAAACTCGCTGAAGGAGAGATATAGGCAGGCCCATCCTTTCCGCAGCGAGCGGCAAATAGGAGCTCCCTGTTATGTGTATAAGGCTGAAAGTTATAGCGTTTGAAACTGCAGGCCAGTACAGCGGGAGGGCCCCTGTCTGCTTATAGCGTGATGAAGCATTTCCAGCATAAATAGGCAAGACCCATTGAGGAAGGAGCGATGTGTCTCTTGCACTCGTTTTCCCCTTTTATTTTCTTTTTATTACTTTTAGTTCTATTTATGAAAGGAAAAAAAATACTTATATTTAAAATTAAGCTCACTGCGGGGTTAATTTTTTAGTGCTTTGTTTAACAAATATCCGTGCAAGTTTGTAAAAAAAAATGATGATAAATTTAAAAAAAATGTTCATGACATCTAAAAAAGTTCTCGTGTTTAAAAATCATGTTCCTGATGTTTTTAACAAAATTCAAGGAACTTAAAATGTTTGGTAGCATTCAAACAAAATGTATGTGACATTTTATAATATGTTCATATGTTTCAGAAAATGTGTTTGTGGCATATTTAGGAAATGTAAAAAATGTTTATGTAGCTAAAAATGTGCTATATAATTAAAACAAAACCGACGTGGCTTAGAGAAATATGTCAAACACATATTTAAAAAATATTCAGGAACATATATTTAGAAAAACATTAATAATTTCTAATAAAACATGTATAAAATCGTTCCTGATGTATACAAAAAATAAAGAATGTATTTATTTAAAAGGAAGTTCACTGCACGCTCAAAACAATTTTAGTGCTGTGTTAAATAAATGTTTGTGTAAAATTTAAAAATTGATGATAACATTAAGAAAATATTCGTGACATCTAAAAATGTTCTCGTGTTTAAAAACCATGTAGCTGCATTTGAAAATAGACAATGTAAGAAAAATTCAGCTAACTCAAAAAATGTTTCGTGGCATTCAAAAATATGTGACATTGAAAACCAGTGTCCTCATATGTTTTGGTAAATGTGTTCATGGCATTTTTTAGGAAAATTTAAAAATGTTCACATTGTTGAAAAAATTGTTTATCAGTCAGAGAAATGTTCAACATGTATCTGAAAAAATGTTGAACATATATTCGAAGATGTTGAAAAGCATATATTTAAATATATTAATTTACTGAAAACATATATTAAATATTCTGATGTGTACAAAATTGTACAATGTCTATGAATGAAATGTAGACATCCAAGTATGTATTTGAAAAACTTATTAATCATGTATTCGAAAAATGCTAACCATGTTTTAAAATATTCTTTATGCATTCAAAAAGGTACAATTTATATGAAAAAAAGTATACATATATTGGAAAATCCAAACAACCAGTAAATAAATACAAAAAAAGAGAAATCCAGCCACAAAACAGACGTAGAAGACTGTCCAAAACCTACATCAAAAAATAAAAAAGGAAAATAGAAAAAATAGAAGAAAACCAAGAAAACCTGACAAAAGAAACTTTCAAAATCGGCTTGAAGCAGTCTATAGAACCTTCCTAAAACCCTTTAACGGGACAACCAACTCAAATAGAACGAAGCCCTTGCGTTAGATGTTTGTATTGTTGCTCTGGCAATAGGCAAAGAATAGCTGTAGCGGTGCGACTTCCGGTCAGATAACATGATGTTCTTTTTTTTTTAACATGTCACTAGCACAAATGTTTAGTATAAACTGTGGTAGATGTCCAACCCACACCTCACTGTTGTTCCCTAATTGAGCGCTACGCAGAGCTAGTTCATGAGCTACTACATTACTTGATCTTGGTACATCAGATATTTTAGAATTTTCCAAACTAGCACACAACATGACTCTTATTTTCTCTAAATAAAGCACCTAGCGGCGTGATGTTCTTGGGCAAATCAAACAACAAAAGAACGCTGCTAGACAGCTGACGAGTTCTGGACGATTTTCACAAGATATAGCGTATCAAGCTGTCCATGCGTAGAGAAAAGTGAATATCAGTGTTCAACTAGAAGTCGGTGCCATCGGTGGGAAGCTGCTGGTGGCCGGGCCGGACCATGAACAATCCCTCATATACTAGCCCCGCGAGCAGGCCACCGACCATCGGCCCAACCCAATAGACCCACTGACTGGCCCAATTCGCTGAGGCGAGCGCGGGCCCGAATGAACGTGCCGGGTTCATAGACGCGCCGGAGAATGGCCCTCCGGCGAGCACGTTGGCGCCGACGACGAGGCCCACCAGTAGCGGTCCGAGGTTGCCGACGCTCCGGCGCGGGTCCACGACGGTCGCGTACACCGTGAAGAGCAGCGAGAAGGTGAGCACGGCCTCCCAGAGCACCCCCTGCGGCGCGCCCACCCCGGCGGCCAGCGCGTGCACTGGCATGGTCACCGCGCCGCCGGTGAGGAAGGCGAGGAGGAGGCAGGCGAGGGAGGAGCCGAGCAGCTGCGCGAGCACGTAGAGCGCGGAGCGGAAGAGGGTGATGTGGCCGCCTGCGGCGAGGGAGAGCGTGACGGCTGGGTTGATGTGGCCGCCGGAGACGTGAAGCCCTGCCGACACCATGACGGCCACCGCCATAGCGTGGGCCAGCGCGACCGCCGTCAGGCCCATGATCGTGTCGGCGCCGCCGGCCAGCCTCCCTGCACACACATAACACATGTACTTGTAGTTCCAGACTCTCGGTACACATGCATGCATGGACGCGTTTCCAGCCATCACTGTACTACATACGTACCGGCGGCCATGACGGAGCCGACGCCAGAGAAGACGAAGAGGAAGGTGAGCACGGCCTCGGCGAGCACGGCGCGCACGCAGCCGGCCTCGGTGACCTCGCTGTGGTGCCCTAGAGCAAACTTCGCCATGTGTACGCTACGTCCCCGCCTCACCTCGGTGGCCTCGCTGCTCTGTCGTGGCGAGATGATCACACGTACGCCGAGAGAGCGGCCCGAGTTATGAGTAGTCTGCTGGAAGCTGGAGTGCAGGAGGTCACGGTTATATACAAAGGCAGTGCGTGTGCGCAGGATAGGACAAGGAGGCGGGAAATGGTGGGATTGCTGATGCGTGCGTAATAACGGAGGACGGTTAGCAGCTGGGTCTCACGCGAGAGGCACCGCACACGCTCAACTTCAGAAAAATCTTGGATGGAAAAGCAAATCTCCACCTACTATACATGCTAGGCAGTAGGCACCAAGCTGAAAATTGGAAGCAATGTATTTCTCCTGGACACGCAAAATTAAAGCTTTTGCTGGGCGAACGCCCTAATACGGGTTGCAAAGCGGGTTCGATGAATACAGCATCATTTTTATTTTGCGGGGATACACGATGATGATGATGATGGACATTTCGCGGTGCAGCACCATCACCATGCAATGCAAAGTGGACTCTTGATCTCCATAACAGCACCTAACATGACATAACTGAGAACAAGAGCGACATTCGGTGTGGTCGCGGTCGATCAGACGGCAGGCAGCATCACCAGCAAGCAAGCTCTAGGTGCAGGAGCACTTCATTCAATTAATGCAATGAACAATCCGACTCACTCTGAGTTTACACTTGGTATTTCAGTGTAAATAGGCTTTTTTTTTTCAAGTAGGATTGGCACGCTGTTCAATCAAGAGACTCACGCAGCCTATCATTAGGTTTTAGACAGCACGATTTGTATAGAAACAAAGCAGCTTTTGCCTTTCGCGAGCTCTTTCGGCGTCTCGTTTGGCCATTTGCGAGACAGAAAAGCACAAGACCAACACAAGGGAAGAAAACGGATTGAGACAAAGGAAGCTCTGTGGTCACTAGGCCAGTGATCCCAGATCTTTTGTGATTTAACCCAACGTGGGGAAGGTGGCAAGCAACGGTTCACATTCAAAAATCAACAGGGACACTGGCTAATACAGGATGCCACCACTCACTGGCGTGCAGATTGCAGAATGTCCACAATAACACAAGCAGAGCCACACGGTCAAAACTATAGTCCTCTTTTTATATGCTTCTGCAATACTACATCGGTTCTCTTTATATGCTTCCGCTGTATATACGGACAGGCGCCGAGTACATACGTAGGCCGTCGGTTGGTCCACAAAAGATGAAAAGACGAGCAACTCGTTGAAGCAATGGCGTCTCAAATAAACCAGGCCCTCTTCCTCATGGGGGACGAGTTCGTCGCTGATGAGATCCTCGCCCGGCTGCCAGCCCGCCACGCCGTGCGCTGCGTCCTTCTCTCCAACCGCTTCCGGGAGCTCCTCACGCTACCACACTTCTGGCGCCACCACCGACGCCTCGGCGCACACTCGGAGCTCCCTCGTGCCGCTTGCCTGTACCGCCTCGACAAACGCTTCTACTTCCACGCCGTCGGCCCCACGTTCGCCGTCAAGCACACGGTCAGCCTCGACAGAGGCACGTACGCCGGCACGTGCGACGGGCTGGTCCTCTTGGCCGACGATTCCGCCCATTCCAATGGGCGGCCGGCCGTCGACGGCGTTGTCTTCAATCCGGCCACCAAGGAGGAGGTGCGGTTCTCCCTGCCGTTGCCGCACGCCGGAGAGGGCGTTGACCGCCGCTTCCTAGGGTTTGGAAGGACGGCCTCGTCAGCACGGCTTTAGTCGCGCCCAAGCCCAACTCATGGTGGTGCCGCTGGCTGCCGCGAACCGAGGACGGTGTTCTCATCGGACCATGAGCTGCTTTGTGACCACAGCTAGCCTGCACATGGGCGACGGCAAAGCCACTACAAGGTATCTTTGTCCCCGCTTCGGTGGAGCTTTGGGATTACCAACCGACGCTCATATCTCCGGCGAGCATCTTCGGCGGCGCTAAGTTCCCCGGCCGTCGTGAAAGCTTTACGCTCGACAATGAGTTGGAAGAGGTGCTGCTAGAGGTGACGCGGAAGGTGATTGTAGATCAGGCCATGCAAATGCTTTCCATGGCAGGAGCTCCACAGCCCGCCAAAGTGACGCACACGATGGCTATCACTGACGCCGGTGGACACCAAGCGGACCAAGAGGAGAAGACAGACGCAAAGGACACAAAATGAGTTGTTCAAACATCCGTATGCCTCTGTTTGATGTGGTAACAAGAGTGTTCAAAGTTCAGACCCGGTTTCGTTCCAGTACTGTTATGTGAATTGTTGTTAAACCATGTGGAAAAAAACAACTAAAAAGGGTAAAGAGTCAATATGTGCCAGGCTTGTCATTGTTACTCATACTTCAATCAATGCTTGTAAATCATATCTTTCCTAGTACTCCGTTTTTGTTTTTGTTTCCGCATAAAAAAAATTCATTTCCATTTTTTGCCAGAAAAGCAGAAAGTTTCCACTCTATTTTCATCCCTACTCTATATCACTGTGGCTATTCAGTGGTCCTGTCCTATAAAGTGGACATCGAGCAAGAGGAACATTTCGCTCCGGCGCAGTAGCATGCAAACCGAACTCCGTCTCCACCACGGCACCTCACATGTCAACTGAACTGAGAACCACACTCGATGTGGTCGCGATCGATCAGACGGCAGGCATCATCACCAATCGAGCTCTAGGTGTAGGAAGGAACAATCTTATCTGGCTCACTCTACACTTCATATTTCAGTGTCAATAGTTTTATCTCCCCAAGCAGGATCGGCAGAGCTGCATCGGTGCACTTACACTCAAGAGGTTTTCGACACTGACTTTGTACAGAAACAAAGCAGCTTTTCGCGAGCTCTTTCGTCGTTTCGTTTGGCCATTTGCGAGGCAAGACCATCGCAAGGAAACAAAACGGATAGAGAGAAAAGCAGCTCTGAGGGCACTAGACCAGTGATCCCAGATCGTCTATGAGTTAACATAACCTGTGCACTCGTTACCGTGCACAATGTCCACAACAACAGAAGCAAAGCCACGCGACCAAACTACAGATTCCATGACGGCAAAAAAGACCCGGTACCGATCTTAAGGGCATAAGATACTGCGTCGCGATGTGTCGAAAGACACGGAGCTCACTCCGTCTGAGCCACCTCGGGCAAGGGGATCGAGCAGCAGCAATGGTAGTATCCACCCTTGTCAAACTTGAACCTCTGCGATAGGTGCACCGCCGGTACTGGGTACTCGCCCCAATCCTGTTCCCCGTATTGCCTGAATATATTCCGAGCATCGAACGAATCGTTTCTTCGGTTCGATTTCTTGCTGCAGTGAAAGAATGCAGGCAAGGTGAGACAACTGTGCATGTACAGCACATTACATAGATAGATGTGGGACAAACGGTTTGTTGCTCTCACCTCTTCCTGTGGCGCACATTCATTATGGTTGCATGCAACTGCGGTTTGTAAACAAAAGGCAATTTATTAGCACCAAGAATCACATTTTAAGGAGTATTGGATTTAATTAAATAACGGATACATAAAAATATCAACAATTATTTAAGCAAACAGATATGCAACAGAAGTTAACTGTAATACGTGTAACATTTATCCCAGAACACTCAAACTGAACTCTGACACCATAGAAGTGACCAGCTGACAGCCTAAATTGATCAGGATAGAACATCTTAGGGGTAAGAGAAAAAAGAATGTTTGATGTGATGTCACACAATGACACAAATGTATGGCTAGAGTTTGCATGACACGGTCTGCAATTTCAGCATGTTTTGGTAGACAAAACTTATGACTAAAATCAAAATAACTGATCATCAGCTTAATTATATATGCTGTCAAATGCGGAGTTAATTGGCAGAGCGATAGAGAACTACTTCCAGTTATACAGCTGCACTCACCCTCAATTCTTGTCTGGCATCCCTTTCAAGAACTAGGCCTGACTTGACGAAGGCTTCAGTTATTACCTCTGAGGAGGTGGAAGTAAAGAAGCAACATCCCAGAAAGATAGTTCAATTCTATGTGATAGTAATAACGAATGCTGAATTACTGAGAATGGTGTGGCATGCGCAAACTGCCACGAAGGAAATTATAAAGGTCTGACATTATTGCAAGGATACTGCAAGCACGGACAAGGCGTCCTTCTCCACCAACTTCCAGTACTGGAGCATATACAACCCTGGCCCTAGCTGGTGAGCCTTTCATGCATGTCTGAAACTATAACATTCATGTGATGTGAATCACCAGAAAAGACGTACAAAAATATCCAGAAATAAATAATACTGTTTCAAACGTCAGTTTTCCCATTCAGTAAAGCCATAGAAAGGAGCATTTTGAAGGAGTGCTCTAGAAAGTAGAATGAAATGCCTTGTTCTTTGGCTCGAACTTACAACCCACTAACTAGCCATCTATAAATCAGCTTCCCGTAGGGATACAAAAGGCAACTGTTCGACGATAAAATATTTCCAGCTCTAAAGGAAACTTACCAGACCCCTAAGTTGTATGGAGATAGGTCGGTTTTCCAAAGCAACATTTACCTGGGAAGATACTGACTGCATTGACAAGACAGTGAATTAAATTTCTTCCTGTTGTCATCCAATAAAATCGTATCTTATGTGAAACGACAATACCTGGAGGATATCAGAAGCCTGGGCTATACGATCCTTATTCCACAACTTCAACATAAGAACTGTTAGGTGGAACGTTTTGGGTTTTATGAATATTGACTTGTCAATGCCGAACTCTGTAGGAAATTAATAAGAGCAGTTCAATGCCTGAATGGAGCAAAAATATTGTAATTTCGAAATGCATAGAACAATATTAATAATATCTAGCATCTCCAATACAGCACTAGCAGTCTAGCATACAATCAGACTACAAAATTGCGCAGTTTCTAGATATTTCTACTAGCTGTACTTTTTTCAGAATTCCAGATCTTTCTGTTGGATAATGAGCAACTAGTATTCACTGAGGGCCAAAGGCCAATACATATACATGTGTGGTAAAGTGCAGAAAACCCCTTATATAATGGGGATATACAGAAAGGGGACTATACACATCTAACACCCCCCCCCCCCCCCCCCCTCAAACTCATGGTGGGTCAACAACACTGAGTTTGGAGAGAAAAAAGCCATGTTGCGCTCGAGTTTGTGCCTTCATGAAGAAGTCCGCCAACTGTAACTCAGAGGGCACATAGTGAAGAGCAAGAGTCTGATCCTGCACAGCAGCACGCACAAAGTGGGCATCCACACTGATGTGCTTGGTGAGCTCATGCTTCACCGGGTCACGTGCAATACTGATAGCACCAGTATTGTCTGACAGCAAGGGAGTCAAGGTAGTAGCTGACACACCAAAATCCTCAAGTAACCACCGTAACCAGATCACCTCAGCCGTCAACATAGCCATTGCTCGCAACTCAGCCTCTGTACTCGAGCAAGAAAATGCAGTCTATTTCTTTGTCTTCCAGGCAATAAGAGAGCCACCAAGAAAGACACAGTAAGCAGACAACGAGCGTCGATCAGAGGGATCACCAGCCCAGGTAGCATCAGAGTAGGCCTGGAGCTCTAGAGAGTTGGAGCGGGGAAAGAAAAGGCGATGAGAGATCGTGCCACGAAGATATCGTAGAACACTGAGGAGATGATTGTAGTGGACAAAGGTGGGTGTTGAAACAAACTGACTCAAGATGTGGAGATGATAGGAGATGTCGGGACGCGTAACAACAAGGTAGACAAGGCTGCCAACGAGGTGACGATAGCGAGTGGGATTAGGAAGAGGGTCACCGTCATAGGCACGAAGCTGAACGTTGAGCTCCATAGGAGTCACAACAATGCGCTCATCACCAAGGGCGGCACGAGCAAGAAGATCCTGAATATATTTTTCCTGGGAGATGTAGAAGCCATCAGAGGTCGAGAAGATCTCAATCCCAAGAAAATATCGAAGTGGACCAAGATCAGACATGAGGAACTGGTCGCGAAGGCGTTCCTTAACAAAGGCAATGTAGTCAGAGTCGTCACCAGTGACGATCATGTCATCAACATAGAGAAGGAGAAGAATCCGACCACGAGGAGACGTGTGAACAAACAACGCGGGATCATGATCACTGGGCAAGAAACCAGCGGCAGTCACCACAGAGGCGAAATGCTCGAACCATGCACGAGGGACCTGTTTAAGACCATAGAGGGAGCGGCGAAGTCTACAGACCATACCATCGGGAGCATAGTACCCCGGTGGTGGCTACATATAAACCTCCTCATGCAACTCGCCATTGAGAAAGGCGCTCTGGACATCAAGTTGAGAGATAAACCAATGACGAACAGAAGCCACAGCAAGGAGAATGCGGATAGTGGTCATGTGGGCCACAGGAATGAATGTCTCATCATAATCGCGTCCCTGCTCCTGCTGAAAACCACGGGCCACAAGTCGAGCTTTGTAGCGCTCAAGAGAACCATCGGAGCGAGTCTTAATCTTGTAGACCCATTTGCAGGTGATGGGACGAACACCGGAAGGAAGGGAAACCAGATCCCAAGTGCCAGAGCGCTCAAGGGCAGCAAGCTCTTCGGCCATCGCAAGCTGCCATTCAGGCTGAGTCATGGCAGTCCGATAGGAAGTGGGCTCAGCAATAACAGAGAGGCCGTACCGATCAGGAGAATAGCGATCAGGCGGGGGACGTGGCCGAGCACGGAGATTATGAACCTGGGGAGGCGTGAAGGGAGGCGCACCAGAGGTGGAAGGCGCATCAGGGGAAGCATCCTCAGTACAAGGGCGGCGAGTATAGTGGAGAGGAAACGGTGAGAGAGGGCGACGGATTGGAGAGGATGGTGGAGAGGTGGAGGAGGAGGATGGGGAAGATGGTGTCGGTGGTGAATGAGAATGAATGAGAGGTGCCGGAGGAAGAGGTGAAGCATGAGGCACATAGCAGGGTGTATCGGGAAGGAGAAGAAAAGAAATATCGTCCACAGAGAAGCTCGAGGAAGAAGGACGTGGTTAGTAAGAACGAGACTCGTCAAAAGTCACATCACGTGAGATACGCAAGCGACGACCAACAGGATCCCAACAGCGGTAGCCCTTGTGCTCATCACTGTAGCCAAGGAAAACACACTCAACCGACTGAGCAGTCAGTTTGGTGCGTTCCCGCGGGGCAAGAAGGACATAGCACACACATCCAAACATACGAAGAGCTGAGTAGTCAGGAGAACGACCAGTGAGACACTCCATAGGAATACCACCCTACAGGGCAGTCGATGGCTGAATGTTGACGAGATAGGTGGATGCAGAGACAGCCTCAGCCCAAAAGTGGGGTGGAAGGGAAGCGACAATCATCAGCGAACGAGCCGTCTCAAGCAAATGACGATGCTTACGTTCCGCAATGCCATTCTGAGCATGAGCACCAGGACATGAGAACTGGGCAAGAGTACCATGTTCCGCAAGAAAACGACGCAACAGCTGAGAGATATACTCTCTAGCGGAGTCAGCACGAAAAGTGCGAATAGGCGTGGAAAACTGGGTGTGAACCATGGCAGCAAATCTTTTGTATATAGAGAGAACCTCGCTACGAGATTTCATGAAGTAGAGCCAAGTGTAGCGAGAGAAATCATCAATAAACAAAACATAGTAGCGATGACCACCTTTCGAATCAAAGGGAGTCGGTCCCCAGACATTAGAATGAACTAAGTCAAACGGACGCTGAGATACCGACTCACTGGTAGGATAAGGTAACTGGGTCTGTTTGCCAAGTCTACAACCATTACAATGTAAAGAAACATCTCCAAATACAGACCCCAAGAGGCCCTGACGCACTAAGGATGACAAGCGAGAGCCACAGATGTGACCAAGGCGATGATGCCACTGCTGGAAGGATGCAAACGAGGAGGCAGCAAGAGCATGAAAGCTGGCAGAAGTGGTGGCAGCGGAAGGAACACAAAGCCAGTCAACCTCCCAAAGGCCCTCTGACTCACGGCGCCGGGGGCCAGCACCAACCAAAGCCTTGGTGCGACGATCCTGAATGGAGCAAGAGTCGGTATCAAGAATGACACGACAACCAGAATCAGTAAGTTGGGTGGCGGAAAAAAGATTCATGGTAAGGCGAGGAACATGTGAAACACTAGGAACAGAAAAGGACGGAGTGGAAAGAATGCCGCGACTGGCAACAGGAAGAGATGTGCCATCGACAGTAAGAACATTAATAGGAGAATCAAGAGGGCGAAGAGAAGACAATGCTGAAGAAAAGCTCCAGAGTCCAGAACCCATGAAGATGTACCTAACGGTGTAGATGCCGGCGGTGATGAAGTGGTGAAAGCAGTCACAGCAGCAGCAGAGCCCGTCGATGAAGAACCGGAGGAAGCTAGAAGGCGCTTGAGCCGCACAATGTCCTGGTCAGTGAGTGACGGAGTCGATGACGACACAGGAGTCCCACTGGAGGAGCGCCTCTGGTTTCGCTGCTTTTAGCGACAATCAGACTATGGGTGACCTGGCCTGGAGCAGTAGTCACAGAAGGTGTCACAGCGCGACCAGCCCTTCTCAACACAAGGAGGGCAACCTACCCCCCTGAAGGTGTGGGCAGGAGCGGTGGAGCAGTGAGACGAGCAGAGGACACAGGAGCTCGGGCAGCCAATACTGACGGAACCGCAAGCAACCCAGGAGAGCGAAGGCGGGTCTCCTCAGCACGAAGCTCGACAAGCACCTCCGAGATAGGAACACGACCACGAGCAAGCAAGCAAGCACGTCGAGGCTCGAACTCAGAACGGAGACGAGATAAGAACTCATGGACCCTCTGAAACTACAAATCGGACCGTGTAGTCTGACAGCAACGGCAAGTTCCACAAACAACTGTCCGAAGAGAGTCAAGCTGGCGCCAGATGGCAGAGTACTGTGAATAGAACTCGTCAACAGAAGAATCACCTTGCTGGAGTGCGTGCTCCTGACTCGCCACAGATAGGTAGAGAGCATCACCAGAGGGCTGATAGCGCTAACAGAGATAAGACCACATCGCTGCAACTGTGTCGAGTCCCATGAACTCCGAAGCAAACTGAGGAAGGACACTCGCAGTGAGAACGGCAGCAACTCAAGCATTATCATTGCACCACTGAGTGTAAGCAGACAGATCATCGCGGTAGACAGAAAGAGCATCTGAATAAGCGGATACCTGCTGATCATAGGCATCAACCGCAGCATCATCAAGAGCCTTGGCTGCATCCCGATTAGCCTGGGAAGCATCAACAGCAAGAATTGGCGGCACCGGCGGGGTAGGAGCCACTGGAGCAATAGGGCATGGCGGACAGGGGACCTCGCCAGAGAGAACGCCCCACAGAAGAAGACCCCGCATATGGATGCGCATGAAACCCACAAACTCAGCATAGTTGGTGCCATCGAAGATCACTGAGCACCAAGGAACAGCAACATAGCCCGAAGAAGACATGAGGAGTCTCTGTTTTTTTTTGGAGTCAACGGAAGCAGAGGACCCGATCTGGATCGATCCAGATCGAGCACACGCGAGCTCGCTCGGGTGCTCGGCCTAGGCAGGCGAGAGCCAGGAGCTCATGGGCCCGTAGCAAGCAGCCTGGACGAGGAGCGGCAGCAGGCTCACGCGCTCGGGGAGCCAGCCTGGACGAGGAGCGACAGAGGCAGGCCAAGCAGGGGCAGCATCCAGGCAGGGGCAGCCGAGAAGAGGACGGCGAAGCCGGGCCGGCCGTCGGCCAGGCAGGGACGACAGAGCCAGGCCGGGCCGAGCTGGGACGGTGGCCACGCAGTGGCAGCGGATCCAGGGGGCGACAGACAGAGGAAGGCCGGCAGTAGGCGGATCCGCGCTGAAGGCGGCCAGAGAGAGAGAGAGAGAGAGAGAGAGAGAGAGACGGCGGCCTAGGAGGAAGCGGACCTAGCGGCGGCGGCGGCAGCTGGTATGGAGTGCGCACGGAGTTGCATCGTGCAGGAGAGAGGCTAACCTGGCAACTGATACCATGTTGGATCATGAGCAACTAGTATTCACTGAGGGCCAAAGGCCAATACATATACATGTGTGGTAAAGTGCAGGAAACCCCTTATACAATGGGGATATACAGAAAGGGGACTATACACATCTAACACTTTCAACTTTAAGTACATTACATTTCTACTAGACTCCCTTTTCTTTTCAATTTGCATATAGCTTCTCCAGCATCTCACTATTAACCAGTGAGCTGCTTGGTTTCCTGATATCAGCATGACACTTTGGAGCTACTGAACTATCAGGATCAAGATAAAAAGTATGGCATGCCGGCCAATATAAACAGAACAACTTCGGACATAAAGTATACTTGAGACCAAAATTAAGCTAAAATAACATCACATATTCACATCTTGCTTTTTTCATAAACACAATTCCCCTCTATATATTAATTGCTTAGTACATTGTATAACTTGGAAAAAACATGGCTATCTATCTTTGTTTGTTCATTTGGTCTGTTCCACAATTTCATACCCCAAACATGAAGTGATTCGTAGAATTGCATATTATACATAGGCCGTTTAAGTCATTTCCCTTCAAACTGCAGCAAAGTTACGTATGTTCCATTGACCATTCCTACTTATCAAGAACATAAGTTGATAGTGTTTACTGTAGAAAACTCATAGAAGGAACATGAGACACTTAAACAAAATCAGCAAAGCTTTAAACCTGGTTGGGAGCCCTTATTATCCATTTTCACTATGACAGGCTTTTCTTCTTGGATTGGCTGCTTGACCGGAACACTAGGGCTCGCTGCTTCATCAATTTCATCCACAGAACCTTCGCTTAGGATTTCATCCTTATCACTATCTATATTAGATGCAGACACCCCAAGGATCGACCTCTGGAAGTTATTGAGCTTCTCGACAAGATCGGGGTGGATGGCCAATGGAAGTGATATGAAATGCGAGTAATCTAGCATTGGACTTTGAACAGCCTGAAACATGTACGATGTTCAACTGTTCATAGTGACTATTACAACTATACAAAATAACAAACATATGGACATAAATTCATTATGGGGCTGCACTCAGCCAGAGGGATTACAAGTCTGCCACTAAAGTTGAAGTGAGGGCCTCGTCACCAATCCAACAGTATGAAATAAATAAGGAACATGAAATTTGTTAAAAAAAAACATGCAATCGTGATGGACACTTCAATTACTTCGGTGATGGTACTACTTTCGTAAGAATATGAAAATAAATGAGCAGATCATAAAACTAGTCCCTATTTCCCTATGATGTTGCCGTTGCGAACTCTATGTAAGGCTGGAGACAACAGGAACAACAATAAATGACCGTGCGCATTACTCGAGACAAAGGCCAAGGGTCACACCTCCTTTCCGGAAAAAAATATACAGTAACAATGTCACTTCTACAAGATGTGCTTGGTGATTCGCGCTGGATTTTCTGCAACAGATATAGGAGCTATGCGATTCTAACGTTCTGCGCATGCACTTTGACATTACTGAATAGACTACTTAAACTTTAATTCATTGAAGTTATATTTGTTAAGTAAGCCAGCTTGTGATTTACATATACAAAGATAATGGAGGGTATCGATAAGAACTTCAGTGTCACGAACCAGATGAAAATGGGAAGTAAAATCAAACAATAAATTATGGTACACCAACAGTATGACAGCAAAGATAAACACATACAGCGATGCAGTAAACAACCTAAACATCCATAATCATCTATTGAAGCAATGTGTTGAATATTTACCTCTTCAAGGATCTTTGCAATTCTCTCTGATGCTTTTCCAATACTTTCAGCACTTTTACCTTCGAGGGCTGTATTTTCACAAAGTTACTTCTTTAGCTCTGAAAACAACTAGTAATATATTACCTTATATTGAACTTAATTTCAGAAAGAAAGATGGGAATATTTTTACCAACTAGTGTTTCCTCCTTTCCAGATGGAAAAATGATTTTAACTCCAGTCTCCTGTTCAATCTGCTTCTGCACAGACCCACTAGAAACCAAAGAATTCATATTACACTAACAAATAAAGGCCAAGAAGTTTTTTTTCAAGTCAACAAATAATTCTAAGTATGAGGTCATTACCCCTTTCCTTTCAGAAAACGCATTAGAGGAACATCTACCTGGAAAAAATTTGTGAACAGAGTTTCAAAACTGCTTATAGAGATGTTGAAAACAAAATTAATGGATCAATCTGTGTAGCATACCTCAACAGAAGAGGAATATTTTTCTCTGATAACCTCCATAGTGTTTTCTGCAGCTACTTTAGTTGCACTGGAACTAAAGGTGGAACTACTTTCTGACGAGAAAGTATTATTGGTGGTTACTTCAATGCCAACATTAGTTGTTTCATCCAACACCAAATTCTCACTATCAGTGATGGAAGTCCCTGCCATTTGCTTCCTTCCGGAATTGGATATCTCATCAAGGTGAGCTGCATCATGTGGAGATATAATGTCATTCTAAAATGTCAACACAACTATGCACACACGAAAGTAAAATGCGAAAGGGGTCGAATTAAGAAAGAAAGAAAGAAGTCATCAAGGGAAAAAGAATCTACGGCAGCCTGATTCTGAATTACTTTCTGAGCTTTTGAGCATCAGGTCACAATTTATTGATGGGCTTGCAGTTACCAAAGAAGTACTGTAGTAATTACTACACAATGACAGGGCAATCAGACAAATCCAAAAGAACTTGTACCATGTGTACCCAAGGGTTGAGCTCCTAAACTGACATTGATAATAAGTCATTCATCTGGCTAGCAATATGCAGTATCACGATATTTTTCAAGAATTCCAGTTACCATAGATGCAATATTATTTTTGACATATTTGTTTGTTTTAACCTTTTTAGTTAAAGGTACAGAATCAGGTAGCAAATACCTTCCCGGGGAGATGCTTGTGTTGAGACTGGCCTCCATGTCTGCACGGGTGGATTAGTTTTCCTGTGTTTCGCCGCATTATTTGAAGCTCCCTGCGACCGTTCCATGACAGAGGGCAAATTATTTGGACCAACTGATCCCTGCAAGTCAAAGCACCGGCATATAAACATCGTACCGTAGTACGTACGAGGCAGCTACAACTTATGTTAATGCTGAAGGGCACAAGCCACAAGCAGGGGGGAAGAACAGGTAGAAACATACAAATCACTCGATTCTTTTTGACAATATATAAAGGGGACCAAAATTCATCAGGGGCAAATCACAGAAGCTTTAACATCATACAGTAGGAATTATAACCTGGAGATAGCGGAGCGGGGAGGCAGCGACCAGCGGGGGCCTTCGGGTTCGAGCAAGCCGGCTAAACCTAGCAAGCAAGAAAAAGGGGGAGGCGGCTTGGTGTTAGGACGCAGGAGATCGCCGCGCGAGTAAATTTAGTGCCTCGTGGCGTTGGGGGCGAGCCGCCGCCGGAGACCGGAAGGATTCCGGTGCCCTCTCGTGTTTCGATTCGGAGGGGAAAAGTTTCCTTTCTGCTGTATGTGCACAAAAAAATAGTGGTGGTAGTAAACAGCGATTCAATGGCATGGAGTGGAGTCGTACTCCTGCCTACCTCGCGAGAGAGCCGTGCGCGAACATGACACCCGGAGGAGGGAGAGGGAGAGGGAGAGCACGACGCGCTGCGGCGGCGGCGCTGCCGCTGGGACTTGGGGGAAACAGAGGTGCCCAAGCTATACTATACACGGTGAGTCGAGTCTCGGGGGATTCGTGGCGTTCAGACCACAAGCAGAATAGTACTGAATTTTTTTCCAACACAAGCAGAATACTGAGTCACAAGGAGTAACATATATACATGCAGATGTGATCGATCACACGAAGCCAGAATAGCACCGACGGAGTGCTGCATTTCCATGGCATCTGACTGATTTAGTTTACAAGGTGGGTGATGTTCATGTTCATGTTGTCGCGGCGGTTGAGCATCTCGGTGATGCCCTGCACCCACTTGTGCTGCTCCTGCCTGCTCCGGCACTCGAACTCGATCACCCGCTCCTCCGTCCGGACCCCGAAGTAGCCCCTCCGACGGCCACCCTCCTCCACCTCCCTCCCCGCCCACGCCGCCACCTCCGACCGGACGTCCACCACAACACCTGAATCAAACAAAACACGTCGCAGTTACAGAGCTTGTCCATGCACCACCACTCTAGTGGATTCAGAAGTACTCCCTCCGTTCGGAATTACTTGTCTTGAAAATGGATGTATCTAGAACTAAAATACATCTAGATACATTCATTTTTACGACAAGTAATTCCGAACGGAGGGAGTAACTTGCTTACACTTCTTGGTCTTGATGAACGTTCCCGCCATGTGCGCGCTCTTCATCTTGATGACCACCTGGAAGTTGGGGTCTATGTACGCCGTCACAAGCTTCCAATGGAGGATACCTGTGATCAAAACATGCATGCACTCGTGTCAGAGTACGGTAATGGATTCTTGGCCGGTGGTCGATCATCCACGGACGTACCCTGCCTCGTGCGCTTGAGGAGCTCGCCGCCTCTGGACACGAAGATGAGCGGCGAGATGTCCCGCTCCGACGCCGCCCTGCCGGCGTCCCCGGGCAGGGCGGTGGCCTGGATCTCCTTGTGGAGCCTCGCCCGCAGCATGGCGGCCCCGCGCAGCGCCGTCGCCGCGCCGGCGGTCAGCGCCATGATGTCGCCGCTCGACTGCGCGTTCACGGCCGACTGGATGGACCCCAGGATCTGCTCGTGGCTCGCGCCCATCGCCTGCGCCATCTCCACGCAGTGCGACGCCACCAGCGCCGCCGCCGACGCGATGGCCGCCGCCGTCTTCGCCCCGCCGTCGCCCCTCTGGGCGCGCTCCGGCGCCGCGGCGGCGGGGGGAGGAGGAGGAGGAGCGGGCGAGGACGAGAACACCGCGCCGGCGACCAGCGCGGCCACCGCCGCCGCGACCCCGGCCACGGACGTCGCCGCGTACGCCTGCGCGTTGCGGGACCGGGCCTCGGCGCGCTTCTTCTCCTTCTGCTCCTTGATCCACGCGCCCATCGTCGTCTTGCCGCCCCCTGCCCTCCCCGCGGCGGCGGCGGCCCGGAGGAGCTGCGCGTCCATGTTGCCCGCCCTGGGAGAGAACGGCGGGCTCGCCACTCCTCCTCCTGCCTGCGCCGCCGCCATTGTCGCGTCAAGTGGTGGCGGCGGCGGCGGTCTCTGCTCTTTACCTGCGCCCGCGACGACGCCGACGTCAGGGATGTCGCAGACGCCCTTGCTGCTCAGCACCTTGAGCGCCTTGGATATCTCCGCGGCCGAAAGGCTCCAGGACCTTGCGAGGAACTCCATGGTCTCCGTCGGGGTCTCCGGCGCCCGCACCGTCGTCGGAGGCCACTTCTCCGCCGGGGCCTGGCCGCCTTCCTCCTCGATGCCCTCAAGCCTCTGGAGCTGCCCATTGTTGCTCTTCTTCTGCTGCTGCTGCTGCTGATCAAGGCATTCCTCCATTGCCTGAGAGAGTCAGGAGGTAAATGTTACTCGTACTGAACAAAATTACACAAAGTCAACAGCATGTTCGAACATTCCACAGCTTAAAAATGTCAGCAGTTAGCATCTGATGATTGCAGCTGAGAATCAAATGAATTTTGGGCACGTACACACGACGAGTAGAGCTGAGAGCGAGCTTGATGCTAGGACAAAGCTCAATTAGCATCAACTAGATACACAACTTAGACTACTCACTATCTGACATAAGCAACTGAGATACACAACTTAGAGCTGAGAGCGAGCTTGACCGGCAGAGTGCTCACTATCTGACATAAGCAACTGAGAGTTCAGTCAAGTACACACGGATGACACTGTCAGGCTTGTCCTATATATGGGAGCCAGGAAAAGACAAAGCAGCATGAAGTGCTGCTAATTAACTGTGCTTAGAGGGGCTCATGCTGATAGTGGGTGCTAACTAAAGCCTCCATAAAAGTGCTCAAAATGTTGCTTTTGGCAGCACTGCGGCAGAGTAGAGTATCTTTTGGCAGTCTGCTCTCTTGTGGAGCCCCTGGCGTCTCTTGATATTTGGAATGAGAGCACAAGTGTTGTTTTGATCTCACATTTCACATTAATGTTTGAGCAAGATAGCGAGCTTAGCTAGGTGTGTGAGTGGCCACTTAGGGCATGTACAATGGTGGCATATGAATAAATATGCCCCGTGACAAAAAGTAATTTGAGGCATCTATATTTATTTTTTCTCCCCAATGCTACCATTAGTGGGCCTCATTAAAAAAATAAAAAATAAAGACTCTACCACACATCCATCTCTACTTTTTACTCCAACCTTTTCAACTTTTGTCACCGGACCACACTTTTTCTTTCAAGCACCCGCCTCGTGAAGAGGATCCCGCTTCCCTAACCGAACATACTTTACGTCATATCCGATCCTACATGGCATGCGAGGCATCACCTTGAGGCTATGCATTGTACATGCCCTTAGTTGACAGAACAGCTGATATGCTGCATTTCATATTATAAGGTTTTTTTTTCTTGAGAAATATCGGAGTATGACTTAGACACATACAGACTTACACAAAAGTGACAAAATCCATTGAAGATCGAGAGTTCTTCATTAACTTAGAAATACATTGCTAGTTTTAGAAAGTGGATACAACGAAGCCCATGACCATTCTAGTGATTTGTGTAAAAGCCACATCTTATTTGCTTGAGCGACAGAAGAGGATTTGAGGGTTGTGGGTTATATACCAATCTACTTGGTTCGTGGGCATGAAAATATAGGAGAGACATGATCTGCCACCTGAACCTCTCTCACCGTATAATCTGGGACTAACAGCAAACACCATGCTACATGCCCAATCTGCTTTTCTCTGAACTCTGATGAGCACTGGTAGTAGCGTACATGCAGATGTGAGGTTTCGTCTGAAAATTTGCACTGATCATGCTATATTGCATACAAAAGAAACATATGGTTAAACGAGAAGGTATTCAGAAAGGATTTATAATCGGGTGATGGTATCTATCCTTACATGTCTATTATCCAAAAACCATTGGCGGCAACAGAGAGCACAGAGTTCGGCTAGTCTCCATGATGTCGAGGCAAGTAGTGGGTAGATCATAGGAGACTAGGAGTGTCTGCAACTTGAGGAACAGAAATGTTTGGGTTTGGCATTGCACGTTTCAACTAGAACCCATGCTAGCATTAGATTTACTACTGTACAAGCTTTAACTGAACAGCACTTGTAGCTTTTCAGAAAACATGCGAGAGTTGGAGCTTTACCTCCTGCCTGAATATTTGGGGATGGATTCTTTCTTAATGCTCCCAGGAAATAATTGATGAGAGGAGGTTCATGATTGGGTGCTTAAGAACAAGACCTTTTCTGGTCAGAGAGAATTATTCCACCAGCAGCCCGGGTTTTCCGCCGTCCGTGCGAAAGCATTCTGCTCCTCGAATGGAGAGAACGAACTGCGGAGTCTTTTCTAGATAAAGCCGGTTATGCGTCCAAGTTGAAGATTCAAACCAGTGTTTATTGTGACTATGCTAACATGTAATTAGAACAAGTAATGGTCAGATTTCAGTACTGAATAACATGGCTTGACTAGAAACAAGAACAACAACGGGCTTCCAGCACGCATGCGCGCACACAACATCAAACAATAACATACGCATTCATGCATGAATTAACAAAATTACGCTAGTTTCATAGCTTATCACGTTATGCCTGGTTTTATGTGTACTCTAGCAAATAATGCTTGCATGAACCCCCAAAGTATAATTAACTAGAAATAACTTTGAAAACACGACAAAAAGACGAAAAATTAGTACTACAAGATGGGACTTGGGTCCCGTCTATTCCCGTTTAAACACACTAATAAACTAACAGTTCAAAATTTTGTTTTCTTTTGGGCGAAAATGAACTAGGGAGCTACCTAATAAACGGGACTTGACGATGCCGCTTACTTGCCATTTACATCCCAATAAAGTAGCAAATCGTTTCACGAAGAGATGCCAACTTCTCCCTCCGTCTCATAATGCAAGATGTCAAAAAAAACGTTTACATTATGGGACGGAGGGAGTATTTCAGTTTATTTTTACTCCTCGTGACTTGGCAGAAGTCCTACGTGTATGTATGTCACCTAACCGGGGTAGAGGGACATAGGTTGTAAATGGGAAGTGTTTCCAGGTTCCTCGAAAAAGGATGGCGCAGAATGTGTTATGATAAGCGAAAGGGTTGCTCGGCTATGATGCGATCCACTACGGAATGCTGTGCTCTGCGTTCCATCATTGCCTAATCTGGCCGTGCAGTGCAGGGACAGACTAATTGTTGTTCTCGCCCAAGCTAAAGCCTCTTTAAAGTTCCAAACAAACATCATCTTTTATTTCCCCTCGCAAAAAGAAAACATCTTTTATTTATTTCGTGGTGATCAACAAATTATGAAGCTAAGTCCAGTCCATAATTCAGTGCTCTGTGACATCGAGTGGCGTAAGGCAGAGACAAAAACCTGTCTGTGCAGACATTTTGCCATCGTGTTGGTACTGAAACAATGCAACACGAAATGTACGCTTTGGTGTGGTAACACGTGCGCACGTAAGTGAGACCTCTACGTGCACCTGATTACGTAGCGGCGATGCATACACCTGACAAAAAGTGCGTGTTCCTCTTCCTCTTCTTCTTCTTTTCTGCACAATAAAAATGGAAGATTCCATAAAGCAGGTGTTGCATCATTGCCGTTCGTGTAACAAAGCATACAAGTGCTGGCAGTGAGTGGAGGCAGCACTTGGCTGGACAAAACGCTCAACTTTTGGGGTGCTCCAACTCCCAAGTGGAGTGGAACTAGTCCTTTCTCGATTCAGGAGAGGATAAACACAATAGGCGCCTGCAATCATGAAAGGAAAAAGGAGATTGCGGAGAAATGGAAGAAAATGCACGAGTCACCAGCCATATTTGATCTCCACACATACTAGAAACTCTGGTTCGAAAATTGGTAGTACAACACGAGCTAAGTTACACATAACAACGGATGTGCGTATTGACCATCTTGTTTGTTCAAGGCCTACTGACAGTCTGACAGTACTAATCATCCATGACTACATAAGATAATAAGTTTAGTTATACTGAATCTTCTTCACTTTATTAAGGTGGCCAGTATTATACTGAATCCTTGGTGAACTACATAAGAGATTTGGTTTAGTTATACTGCATTTTTCCGCTTTATAAAGCTAGCCAAAAATCTGCAGCATTGCCGACAAGTAGTCTTTAACATATTTCACATGAGTTCAGTATTGAAAAGGAAATCTCAAGCAAAAAACACTTATAAAAAATCTACATATTTATCGGAAACTATTGCAGACAGAACAAGGCCAAGTGAACTAAAAGATGATATTTACACTTATTCTAACAAAAAATAAAAAATAAACCCACTTGAACTCCCTAATGTAGCAACTCAATTTTTTAGCCAACAAACATTCAAAGATATTTGAATTATATATATGACCAACCAACATGTGATTACTAAAGTTAAATACGTAATGTAAAAGCTTCAGTAATTAATAACCTACTTAAAACCCTCTGCCAATTTCCATGCAGAAACAATCAACTTGAGATTAGCCTACTACACTAGTGTTACGTTCTCGCTTCTCGGGCGTCTTCAGTAACCAATGCTAAAAATATTTCAGATCATGATGCAAATTTCATGAATTCAGTATCAAATGCTAAAAATATTTCAGATCATGATGCAATTTTCATGAATAACCTTATCACCACATGTCTATTGGATAGTTACCAGATGCTGAATGACCCGACAACATCACTATTGCTCAATGTCCATGCCATTTATCTAACCATATGAACTATGTACACCCAACATCATCACTATTGCATAATGTCCATGCCATTTATCTGACATATGAACTACTTACATGTCCTCCGCAACTGTGACAACAAAATGTCTGAAGTAAGAGTGACAGAAACTGCTGGAGCATCCAACGCAGCAGTGATCAAAACCTTGCATAATCAATCGGATCTGTAGCCATCTTTGTAACATGCATTAGGCATCAAGATGTTTCAATTGATTTTGTGATTCTTGAATCTGACCACTCTAAAAGAAATGGAGTCTAGTTGAGCATTTCCACATTTCTAGCTCCACAAGAGAGGTGACCTGTATAGCAACAGAAATTCATTAGAACTACCACGTTTAACTGAACAAGAGTATAGTCCCAAGAGTTGTACTACAAGGTCAGGGCTACTGTTGGAAGTTTACCTATCACCTTGCTGGGGCATTGTGCGGAAGTGTCGGAAAACAAGCGCTAGGAGAGCCAGTATTGCTGTCAAAACCCTGATTTTGATGAAAAGCGTCAATACGCACTATATGTCTTGAATTCCCATCATTCTTCGGGTTTTCATTTCTGGCACTGGCAGCCATATTTTGCCTCTGATTAGATCAACCATGTCATAAGTAACTGCTTAAGCAATAAAATATATACACCACATGCTATGAAATATATGATGCTAGCATCATTTTGATGCTTTCTTAATTCAAAATAGCATGCATGTTAGCCTGTTCAAGAGTATATACACACCCTGATCCTTTCGTCAATAATGTCAAGAAATAACCTTTAACAGAAGCACAACTACTCACATATACCAGAACTAGTAAATTTTATGTGGTGCTGCTCATATGGTGAAATTAACTAAATGTACCATTATTTACTGGATTTACATTGGAAAGATGGGTTCTCATTATGAACTGTATGAAACAATTGCATTTGGCCACATTCCAGTAAACATGAAACCTTTAGCAAAGTAAATTTCTACTTAGAAATTCTCTAAGAACACCAGTAAGTTCTACACAAGCATGGAGCACACTTGAGCATCTATAGACTGAAACTAAAAACAGTGGAGTACAATAATTAAAGTAATGTAGAAAATGTAGTAGTAAGAACTGAATATACTCTGAGTCAATAAGTGGAGATTGTTATCTTCAATTAATAAAACAAGTCATAAACAAACTGATCAGGAACTGTCAATAACTCAGTATGATGCATGGTTGGGTAAGGATCTCTCTGTTTCCAATTTCACCTGTAACTGTGCAGCTGACCCGGTCATATGGCTTGACTCCATCTGTTCATGGGCTTCATTTGGATGGACATCCCCATTTACACCTGTTAGTCGTAAGTTCAGATAAGAGATCAATATTGTAGTCAATTTTATCAAAACATGTGTCATGTGGCAGAATCTCTAGTCTGATCTACTAACAGCAAAATGCAGCTATAAACTGAAGCAAGAACCGTATGTTAGTACTTAAGAAAAGTGACAAGTTAAGCAACCATGCCATGTCCACTGCATTCGAAGTCAAAATCATTATATCTAATCACTGTGGCCCATTTACAATAGTAACGTCAAAGTGATACCGTGCTACAAGACCCTACACAAGATAGATGGTTCTCATTGATTGGTGTTAAGAGTATTGCTCATGTTTATATCATTTATATTTTATATATACAGCTTAGACCCATAGCAAGCCCATAAGCCTATGGTGTATCCCTCTATTTGCGATAGAGGAAAGTCAATTTGGGCATTTCCTCTATTCAGAGGACGTAATATAAGCTCTGCTGCCCCAAATCCTTCCTGTCAAGCTCATGGCCATCCTGACTGTGTCTTTCTTTACCAATCTGTTGCTGCTGCTCCCTCATGAATCTGCTGCTGCTTCTGCCCCTCAGCAATCTGTTGCTGCTGCTCCCTCATGAATCTGCTGCTGCTGCTGCCCCTCACCAATCTGTTGCCGCTGTTGTTTGTCTAGCTCCCAGTGTTGCTATTTGGCAGAGCCAAGTTGCTAGTGGAGATAAATTGGGTTGATTGCTTGGCTGCTTGTGCTGCTAGTTGTTGCCGACAGCTAGTTGTTTAACTGTGGAAAGAATTTAGCTAGGTCCTTGGTGCATTTTCTTGCAGCTATCATAGCAAAAGAGATGCCTCCAACTACAGAGAACATGCATTCTCGGTCAATGAGAGTGGAAAGAGTTGAAGGGCTGTCGATCTCAATGACCACCATTTGACCAAGGAAGATGAAGCCACAAAAAGGCAAAATGATGATGCTAAGGCCATTGGTGCTTTGATTCTCAATGTTATCCTTCACTTAGGAAGGGTCTTAACTCTTAAGTATCACTAGCAAAGGTGATATGGAAGCATTTTGAGAAGCAATAGATTCACCCAAATGGAGCCCTTCACTTTTCTTACTGTAAAGTTTGCACAATCTTTGCAAGAGGACATGTCCATAGAGGATTACTGTAGAGCTTTCACTCGCATCTCTAGCCAACTTATCTTGATGACTTCAATGAGTTGTTCTGGATGTGATCTTGCATGGCCAAGGACAAGCATGAGCATCGAACCTTTATGTTTCAGTCTGCAATGGACCTCAAGGAGGAGTTTGAGATTAGTCACACCCAGCTGCTTGGTCGTCCCACTCTTCCCACCATGGGTAAGGTACTTTCTAATCTCATTGACACGTCTCCGCTCTCTAGCCACACATACTGCTTCCGATGACATATGTATACCTTAGGCCCCCAGTATAGCAAGCACATGCATCCTAGGGTATATACCTTTCTTCGCAACAGGGAAGTTTTGGGCATTTCTTTTTCTATTTAGCTAACAATGCTAGCCCTCAAGTTACACGATAATCTAAATGAATACTCTTATTTATATGTTTATGAAAGGTGAAGCTAAGTTACCCGCTCGTTTGTCAAGATGTGTTGGGATTGCTCGAGTAATAGTTGCCCCAGGAACATGCTACAAAAAGTAAGCGAATTTGTCAGGTACACACTAAAGTTGCACCATGTCGATATATAGTAGATAAAGAATTACTCTGAACCACTGACCATTCTGTAATAGGCTTCATTGAGATTAAATATTCATAAACTAAATCGAAAATGAGATTCCATTTGAATATGATATGTATTGTAATTTAATTTTGAAAAGCATTTGTCCCCAAAACAGTATCATTGCTTAGGAATAATCATAACATAGCAAAGAGAACTGGAGGATGAGGAGGGGAGTTCTGGTGCAAGATCAAATCGCATCATAAAGGAATCCAAAACTAATGAATGGTAGATTAAATGCAAACTGAAACTTGCTGTAAAAGTACTTGCAATAAAACTTAAATATTTTAACCCCTGATGAAGTACCTGGGTCTTTTGGCCTTGTTTATATTTCAAAACAGTCCAGTCAAAGACATAATCAAAATCATAACCTGTTGCAAGATGAGCAGAACATTGGATGAAATATCAAGCAAAAACTCAGATAAGATATGTTGAAACAATGTACTCTGTTCCTGAAACATTGGAGTACATGACATTTTTACTTTGCACAATATCTAATATGCAGTTTTGACCATTATCTTTTGTGAATACCTAAAAGATAAACAATTTTTCATGACAAAGCTAATAGTACCATTTGCACCTAATCAATCTATAGCTTTTCTATTAATTGGTTTTGAAATATAGAGAAGTTTGACTGCAAGTTTTCTAAAATGCCATCTATTTCCGAATTGAGGTAGTACCTTTTAACAGTGCTATTACAGAGGTATATACTATATACTCTGTTCCATAATATACTGCATATAGATTTTTTTTAAGCCAAACTTCATAAAATTTGACCAAGTTTATAAGGAAAAAATATCTATATTTACAATATCATCTAATATAATATGAAAATATGTCTCAGGATGCATCTAATGGTGTGTATTTGGTATTACAGATGTAGATCCTTTTCTCTAAAAATTTAGTCAAAGTTTGCAAATTTTGACTTTGAAAAAAAAATTATACACTATATTACAGCGGAGGAAGTACTGTGTAGTACTCCCTCCGTTCCGAAATATAAGTCTTTTTAGACATTTCAAATGGACTACAACATACGGATGTATGTAGACATATTTTAGAGTGTAGATTCACTTATTTTGCTCCGTATGTAGTCACCTATTGGAATCTCTAGAAAGACTTATATTTAGGAACGGAGGGAGTACTACTTAATGAAGGAATACCTTGGCGGTCGAATAAGTCTCGAAAAAGGCGCTTCACGAATCCATAATCAGGCCGCTGATCAAATGTCAATGACTTGCAGTAGTGGAAGTAAGATGCAAATTCTACTGGACAGGATTTGCATAACACCTGATAAATAAATAAAATTCAGCTACAGATGTAAAAGTACAGTTTCTGAAGCTTGGTTTAATATGCTTCTGAGATAAACCTCGATAGGTGTTGAAATCTTTTTCTCACATATCTTCTCATACTTCTGCTTTTTCGTTGCAGCTTTTAGTCCCTGCCAGGGAAGACTGTACACACCAATACATGGCAAAAAAATTAGACGAAATTACCGAAATGGATAATAAGACCTCAATGTTCTGATAGCTTTGATATTATATTTAAAAAAAATGAGATTGGTATGAAACCCTGTTACATTTCCCACAAAAAAAGGTACTTGAAAACATGTCATAGAAAAGGCACAGACAGATTCACAACAATTTGCTGGTGGAACTTGAGATATAACGGATTTTCATTAACCAGCTGCACAAATGTCAAGCGTGCATTTGATATGGCATATAGTGAAGTCTGCTTTGTAATGAAGGGTTTCATATTTACAGTTTGTTCTAGGGAAATCTTTGTAAGATGCAGCCCAAACATGCTAACAAAACAAGCAGAGATATAAGATCCCGTGCTACAAGGCCTATTTTGAGCTGACCAACATCAGTTCATACCTACAGGCTACACCTGGACTGCTAGAGTATCTAAAGTGTGAAGAAAGTCGTAGTTCTTCAAAAGTAGGTTCTTGAAACTGCTTCTTTTAGATATGATGTCTGTTTACATATCTTTTAAAAAGTAGACTTGCACTCCTTAATGTGTTTTCAAGCACACTGCATCCCAGATGCTGTGCTCATAAGCAACATAGTAGTTCCACAGAACAGTAGTATAAGCCTACCTTCCTCGGAGAAAATATAGGAGAACATAGCCAAGAGATTCCAAATCATCCCGTCGACTTTGCTCTGCCAGTAAATAAAAAACAATGTTCAAAATCAAATTTAAATGATGATTTGACAAGTAACCAACTGGTCATGACTTACCAATTCCAAGGTGAGTGTTGCTACTTGCATAACGTGCAGTGCCAGTTAAGTTCTTATGTTCCCTACAGTAAAGCAGCAGTTCGCTATTAAATGGCTAATCAGAGATCAAGAACAAGTTGCATTTATATATATGCCGATTGCAGGGTACACAGGCATTCTTAATAAGCAGAAGAGAACAAAGGTGAAAACTCGTATAATAGAGCAATAAAATTAACAAAAAAGGGAAATTCTGGCATTATATAATTTACATTGCTGTTTTCATATAGATGCCATCACACTATGATGCAGAGTGGTCCGTAAACAATCAAGATATTATGATAGCAAAAGGCTATTGTTGCTGGAACCTAGAAGACTAAATTAGTAAAATATTGTTATGGGTCTTTTTAGTTTTTTCCTTCTTTTGAGTTACTCTTGTTAACCTTTGTACATATTGTATACTTTGAATGAATAAAGAGCAATGGCTGTGGGGGTTTTCCCTACAGTAACCAGTCAAAAAAAATATTGTGATGGGAACATTCCCACATAGTAAAGAGCAAAGTAGCAGTGGTCAAGTACCACATGGGAGCCACCAATTGAAATTACAGACATAGGTCAGACCATGATGTGTCACAGGTCCAATTCAGCGCACTACCGCTGTAACTATAATTTCCATGACACAAAAAAGGTAAAGTAGGGGCAACGGAATTGACAACAGATAACAAGTATTGGGTCAGCTAACTGCTTAAATCAATTCTGGGCAAGCAGAATTACATTTAGTTTGACACTAGTAAAAAAGTCAACCTATGGTACCATCTTCTACCAAAAAATGCATCTTCAGAAATATATGTACCTGTAAGGAATATGTCGATTCGTAGTAGAATCACGGTATCTTTTTGCAAGCCCAAAATCAATTACATAGACCTGATAAGCACACACAGAGATATCATTGACGAGATTGTTCAGCGCATTAAGAACTTAACATGGAGCTTTAGTGCACCACAACAAGTACCTGATTTGCCTTCCGGCCAAGACCCATTAGGAAATTGTCAGGTTTTATGTCTCTATGCAAGTATCCTTTGGAATGCATAAATTCTATCCTTGTAAGCTGTTAGGGGCAACGAAAGAGAAAAGCTGGCATTACTTAATCAGAAATGGAACTCGATCATGCAAAAATAATATCAATATTTAATGGGGGCAACGAAAACTTCAGGCAACTGTATTCCACATGCGGCTACTTAACTACATCTAGATTAACTGTGCAATATTTCAAACTATGTAAATAAATATGAAGCATATAGAAGCAACATATACAAGAAAATATCTGCTAGTGCATAGTGGAACCCTCTATAAAGTCCTGGCAGTAATTATTTCATATGTTCTCAGATAGATTTTACTTATTTCAATTGCTGCCTATTCTTTATTACTATTAAATAGTGGTAATGTGGTATTGAAAGAGCAACACAATAATGGAACTCTCCAAGGAAATTCTCAAGAATAGACATTCAGTGTTTGGTTACCATCAGAAATATAGTTCTTTTTTCCTGTGAGTTCCACAAGAATTCAAATTGCTAAACAAATGTTGACACTTTCCAAATGGTTTTCAGTGTTCGGCATAAGGTAATGAAATAAAGTGAAATAGGCAATTACTAATTACCATTTGGTCTGCAAGCATTAGGACAGTCTTCAAGGTGAATTTTCTGCCGCAGTAGACAAACAAATCTTCTAAGCTCGGGCCCAACAGATCAATGATAAGAACATTTTCCTCCCCATCCACACCACACCATTTAACATTCGCAATGCCACCTGGATGCCAAAACATTCCCCGTCAACTCTGGATCTTATCCAAATAAACCCAGCATGGAACTATGGAGAATTGGATGACAGGGGATACATACTTCCTCCTTGCAGGGCGTTGTAGATCTTTGCCTCATAAAACAGCTGGGGATGCTTCGAGGTGCTACTTTCCTGCCAGTGAGGTTACCAGAATAAGGATTTGGAGATAGTGTGTGCAAGAAAAAGGGGTTTCACTAGGCAAGTAGACGGTGCATATAACAATAACACTCAAACTTTCCTCTCCCACTGGTATGCTTGCTCTCACAAGGCAAACCATGAAGTGGGATGGGGGGAAAGCAGGGGCACCAACTGAGCTTTGACAATAGCAATCAAACTTTCCGCTCCCACTGGTATGCTTGGTCTCACAACTTTTCCTGCAAGGCTACAAATACAATTCCTCTACGCCAAGCGTCATTATGACCAACCACCACCTGTATCGATCATCACCCAAGAGGCTAAGAGGGAGCCAAGCAGCATTCTAGAAAGGAAAGGGGAAAACAGCCCAAGTAGCCATACAATTAAATAAAAGGCGTGTGCTTGGACCTTTCTAACCACATGATTACCAGCATTTTCTAATCCCATTATGATCAGCCCAAAACAAGCAAGAGCGACGACTAACAGATAAATTCAGCACGCACAGCAATCGAATCATGCATCCGCGCGAGGGGAAGCAACCAAACCAATCCAGCATTCCACCTATATATCCGCTTAACTCAACAGCAACCTAATCATCCACCTCTCCGCTTGACCCAACTACCCAACAGCAACCCAGTCGAAAACTGAAGCATGAAACAGGGCAGGGCAGAGGAGGGATATGAGAAATAGAACTCACAATCTTCACCGCGACGATCTCGTAGGTGTCCATATCCGTGGCTGCAGCAGCAACAGCGACAGCATCAGACGACGATAGATGGAGTCGAAAAAGAAAAAGAAAAAACTGAACAAACGCGGGCGGCGGCGGCGGCGGGGAATCGAACGATCGCTCACCGAGGTAGATGACCCCGAAGGAGCCGGAGCCGATCTTCCGGCCGAGCTTGAACTTGCGGCCGACGATGCGGTCCATGCCGCCGCCGGCCAGGCCTGAATACTACTTCTTCCCCCGCCCGATTCCAGAGGAGGGGAGGGGAGGGTGGGCGGCGTCGTGTGGTGGGGGCTTCGGTTTGCCTGGCGTGGAGCGGGGGCAGAAGAGAAACGCGCGGTGAGAAGTGAGAACTGAGAAGAGACGGTGGTGGTGTGGGGTTCACTGGCGCTGCGTGGGTCGCTTGCTTTATTTCGGCCGCGGGGTCGGGTCGAGTCGGCCGAGGGAAGGGAAGGGAAGGGAAGACGGGCGTAGGGCCGCGGCGGAAAGGGGCGGTCGTAATAGCCGTGTGGGTTAGGTGACGTGACGGCGGCTTCGGGGCACGACAATCTTATCCCCTGTGGTGTGGCGTGGCGCTTCTCACGCGGGATGTGCCACGTTGTCAGACAATCGGTCTCTGGCTCGCGGCGTCGGTGTTGCGCGTGCTTGCGTTCCACGTCATAGTTTTCCATACACATACTTTGAGTAGTCATATAATTTTTTCCCATCTTAATTTTCCTTTACCATAGCGCTTCTGTTCTGTATAAATCTGTAATTATACTACATCAAGAATCATGAAAAAGAATAGGTACATGATAAGTACACGGTAAGTAAACCGGCACCGAAAATTCCATAAGAATTGTATCTATAAGTTTGGAATACTTAATAATTTTGGGAAAAAAGAAGTAGCCAGGCGGTGCCCAGGGGCCCCATACGGGCTAGGGCGCGACGTACCACCTGGTCGCGCCACCTGTCCGTGTGGGTGCTATGTGCACCTTCACGACTCCGTCTTTCGCCCATATGCTTGTCCTGCACGGTAAAAATCCTATAAATCCTCGAGATGTTCTGGTCTACGTATCAAGTTTTCCTCATGTTTTCGTGTCGAGCTATTTTCTATCAGGGTTTTAGGACAAGTTCGTCAGGTCATCTTCCTCCAACACCGTTGACGATGATGCTCAGCGGTTGAAGGAGGAGATTGAGAGGGAGCTTATGGAGCGTGTTGTGATGGAGGAGGAATCGGTGAAACTCCGTAGAAGCTCAGGCACCAGAATCTTCACGGGAAACCCTAGCTAGCATCTCGACTACCCCGGTTTCATCCAGGACCCTGAAGACAACAATAATTCACTTGGGCTTCAAGGTATTAGAGGGATCCATTTCAAAGAAGCCATCTACCAGGTTACATAGGAATCTTTTTCATAATTTGGTTAACAATTATGGAGTTGAGAATACTCCCCGATTGCATATACTCTCCAACTGAGACATCTCCCATCCAAGCGAAAGCGATGCATGAAATAAAAAACTATGAGGACCAAAAAACAAGGATATCATGCGTGAGGTGAAGAATAATGCTATACAATTACTGCTTCTTTAAGATCCAATATCTGAAGGAGATCCTTTTTGATTTCCTCAAATAGAATAAGCGAGCTCCTTCACCGCCACCATCAACAAAGAAGGATACTTGAGTACTTGGGTATGGGCACCACCCTTGGCTTGCTCCAAGCTTGGGAGAGCTGCTCCGGTATCGATCGTCACCTTTATCACCATTATTATCTATTAGTTCAATCCTTGGTTATATCCTGGTTTGGAAAAAAAATTATAGTATGAAATAGTTTGCAATGTGTGTTATCGTTACTTCGTGTTTTCGTTGTATCCATTGGTGAGAGTATCTATAATAAAGAATAGTATGAATATTTTTTTGTTTTTCGTTATTGTGTATCTTAGCATTGCAAATCAGTTTCATATGCATATCTCATGGGAATTAGTGGTTTCACATTGGGTGTGGGAAGTAAAATCTATTGGAATTTAACAAGCACAATATTGCTCATTTAAAAAATTCATGAAAGATTAGTACAGGGAAGAGAGATTTCACATGAAAATATACTATCTTGGAGGACGAGGCGATTTGGCGCCCGAGCTCAGCTGAGCCCGATATCATCGCCATCCATTCTGCTATTGAGATCCAGAAAAATCGGTCTGCCAGGATTGCAGTAGTACTTTAGAAATTGGGGCAGGGCGTGGAAATACGAACGGAACAGTGCGTCGTACATACTTCCTCTGTTCCAAAATAGATGACCCAACTTTGTACTAACTTTAGTACAAAATTGAGTCATCTATTTTGGAACGGAGGGAGTAGGACCGAAGTAGGCGGAGGGGTGACGGTTCCGTGCGTGTGGTCTGGTCCGTGGAACAGAACGTTGGCGTTTTTCCTGATCCGTGGACCAGATAAAGAGAACATGACGGTGTGGTAAAAGCTGAGCCGTCTGCGATGCACAGAGGGGAAAAAAATCCTGCGGCGGCGCACGACCTCCACCGGCGGTGACTGGGCTGGAAAAAATGGAGGATGCTGGCATGGAGTTCCTGCTCGATGCCGTTGACAGGTTAGCCGACGCAGATCTGCAAAAGCCTGTTATCGATTTTGGTTCTATGGCGACTGACTGGGCATGGCCGCCGCCGCTGCTATATCTTTCTCAGATTTCCATTGCGGGAGGAGTTCGCCGACAGTCATCAGCACCCAGATCCGGTTCCTCGTGCATTGTTGGCGAACCCCGGAAGTGAAGTTGCCGCCCGAGCAGACTCGAGTACTGGGTCTGGTTGTGCTCAACAGCTCAGTGTCGAAGTCAATGGCAGCGCACGAGACGGGGTGTGGCGACGTCCCGACTCTTCCCCGACAAGGTCCGCTCAGTCAACTGACAGGATCAACGCGCAGGCACTTGGGTGGACTAAAAGGTATGCAAAATGAAATTTGTGTCGCTGTATGGTTTCAGTTCCTGCGTGCGTGTTGCTGTACATTATTGCGCGCACAAACAAATTCATACAGTATTTAGCTTAATTCAGACATTGCTCGTGGAGCCAAAGAAGCAAACGAAAAAATGGTTTGGGGAATCTGAAACATGAGCGTTGAGGTTGCATGCCCTGTTTGCATACCCTGAATTCAGACATTGCCCTGTTTGCATACCCTGATGAGTAACTATGCAGTGAAATATTGTGTACATGGCCAATCTAACATATAAAGCCTCCTAGAGTACCCGCTATTCTAGCGCCATCGCGGACTCGGATGAATCCGGTGCGCACATTCTACCCTGCACTGTACCTGTTTGGTCCTTTTAATCTTGCTGTCAAACATCCTGACGTCCGTTTTTCTGTACCTTGATTGCTTGAGTTAGACCGAATGACGGCTGGGCCACTCTTGTGCGCGGGGCCAGCAATTCAGCTTCTACTGCGGCTGTCGCGCGCGTGCACTAGCGGTGAACGTGGGTGGCAGGGTGCGGGGTGGGATGAATATTTTTTACCGTCCTGGCCTAGACCCGGCTGCGGCTCCTCTGTTTCAGCCATGATGGGCCCAACTGTCGGTCTTTTGGGTGGCCAGTTGTTGGTTGGTTGGTTCCTTCCGTGCAAAGCGATAGGCTAGGGATCGCGTGCCTGCTGACCAGGCGACGCGACTTGGGTGGGTGGATGGTGCGTCGCTGCTTTTTTACCCGCCGTGTCTATACCCAGCTGTGTTGGTGGCCCCTGCTTCGGGGTGGTCCCGTATGGCAGCGTTTTGGGTGTCTAGGAGGTGTGCGCTTGCTTGTGTTGCCTGCCAGGGACCGTGCGACCCGGCGTGGGATGGGTCACGTGGGATGCAATTCTGCTTTTCTACTCGCTCTTCATCTACCTAGCTGTTTCGGTGTCCCTCTGCTCTTTTGGTCCCACATGTAAGTGTAATGGGTGGCTCGTTCTGGGCGAGGGAGAGTCGTAGAGACATTTCTTTCCAGGAAAGATGGTCCTCCTCTCCCCACGTTCTCGGTACCGGGGTGGGTGGGTCATGAGTGCACGTTCCCCGCTTCACTCCCCTCTCCATCCTCTTTGATTCCCCATCCACCGCCGCCTCCTCTCATGCCTCACCGCCGGCCTCCTCTATGCCTCTTCCTCTACCTCTCGGACGACGCCTAGCTACGGCGCTCAATGGCCGCCCGTGCGACATCCTGCATCTGGCGCGGGAGCGTGTGGTGGTGACGAGCCGAGCCGTCTTTGTGGCGGCGTCCGGACGGGGCCGGGCGCAAGGCGGAGCTGCGGCCGGCGACCCGGCACCAGCGCATGCCCGGCGGTGGGACCATCTTCGCCGTGGCCGGTGGGGGGTTGGGCGGCAGCAAGCGGTGCAGCGAGGGGAGGCGCACGGGCGAGAGGGGTGGGGCTCTTGCTAGCCGCTCTCCCGTTCCCGTTGGTTTCTTGCCGCCACGGTGGCGTTTCACAGATCGAGATGGATGGCGCGACGACGACCATGGCGCAGGTCGACTTGGGAGCGCATCCGGCATCCCGGTGGCCATGTAGCGGCTCTGGTCTCCGGGAGGGCTTAATTTTGGCTGTGGCTGATTCCATCCACCTCTCATGGTCTCACTTCTCTTTCTCTTCTTGATGCAGGGTCGTGATGTGATCCACCCTGTGAAGAGGGTAATTTCTGCTTGTGATTTGGGCAAGGATCTGGGTGCTCTTCGTTTGCTCACTGTGTTTGTTCCTAGGTGAGCCTCTTCTTTTTCCCATGCTCTTGACCTGCTCGATAAAATGCTTGTGTGGCTGCAAGCTATTTTCTGCCTTAGGTTAGATTCCTTTTGGTTTCTTGACAAACATGTGCCTGAGTGAAAAAATGGAGGTGAAGAGGAGAGGAGGAATTACTTCATATGTTTAGGCAGCAAGAGATTTCTAAAGTTAGTTTACAACTTGTTAGCCAATTTTGGTTGTCTTGCAAAGTAGAAAAAATCAAGTAAATAATTTGCTTATTCGCTAAGAAAATCGGTGTTCTGTTCACCGCATTCATCTAATCACTTTCTCGTGCATCCAGGTCAGCACCGCTGTTGTCAGCGGGTAGAATGGTCGACTGGCCATGGAGCCCTCTGCGAGCAGGTAACTGAATTTTCTGACCAAGGAGCTTTCTAACCCTGTAAAAAATCATTCTAACAGTTGCTAATCAGTAAATATGTGTAACTGTTTCAGGTGAGCTTAATTTCTAGGGGTATGAGGTGATTCTGGTCACCTCCGGCGCCGTCGGCGTCGGGAGGTAGAGGCTCATGTACCGAAAGCTCATCAACAGCAGGTTGCAAAGAGTTTTTTCTCACAGCAGTTTACTGACAGTCATTGCCTCTGGTTATCGTCACTTCTTGTGTGTTGATAATTCTCCTTGCTTGCAGTTTCGCTGATCTGCAGAACCCACAGTTCGACCTGGATGGGAAGGCCTACGCTGCCGTCGGCCAGAGTGGCCTCATGGCTATTTACAATACACTGCTTAGCCAAGTGGGTTTGCTAATTGTTGTTCTTTCTTTTGTTGTTGTTGTTGTTGTTGTTGAGATATGGTCTTTCTTGCTAATCTCTAATCAAATGCCTGTGAGCTGAAAGGTTCTTGTTTGCTTGTTTCCCTTCCTGTTCAGTTGTTCGTCGTCTGTGTTGTTAGCCAGCAAGTCCGTGTCGTTAGCCAGCAAGGTTAGATGTGCTCTCATTTCCACGCTTGATTGCTTCTTGCAGCATGTTCTTGTTTGCTTATGTTCACCCTGGTGATTTGCTTTCTGTTTGCTGATTGGGCAAACATGTGTGTCCCCTGTTTTCGGCGGTACATGTTCGGGTTAGTGCTTTGGGCGAAATGTGTGCATCAAGTAGTAGTTGTAGCTGCTCATTATGAATATTGTGCCTACAGCCATGGTTGGCACACGTATTAAGTGGCAGTTACTCCGTACACAGAGGGACGGTTTGGTGGGGAGAGGTTTATGAAGGCCTACTGGAATTAATTATTTCATAATACTTACACCTTCTAAATTATATATTAGCAGGGGTGTGCTTATTTGTCCCTCTTCAGATAGTTCTTGGGGAGATGGCATATTAATATCTGTAATTTAGGCTACAAAATGCATTTTATTCGTATGTCTGCTATATTTCAGTTGATTGCCTTTCCTTCAATCAATTGACAAGTTCTTGCTTCTTTTAATGTTATTTCTCTTCAATCAATTTATGAATCCTTAGTTCATTTAGTGTTTTCTCTTTACACAGAAGATCCTACTTTCAGAACTGATGTGCTATTCTCACATGCAATTAACTTGATCTGGTTAGAAAGAACCAATGGTTGGTGCTTGTTAATTGCATTAATAGTAGTTGTTGTGTTATGTGGTGATTATATGTGCCACACATAAAGTATGGTATAAATGTGCTTTTATTGTTCAACAAGCAGGTATTTCTGCCATTTTTTGTTGTCTTTCATCTTGGGATAGCTTACGTATCTGTTGCATATGTTTTAGGCATCTTGGGATAGCTACAAATCTGTTGCATACGCTTTTCAAAATTAGGCGGAGAAACTTTTACCAATTGGTGGCAGGTCCCTTTTTGGTTTGCTACATTATTTTGCTGTTTATTAGGCAACGCACTAATTTCCCTTTGCTTACTAATGCCATGATTCCTTTTATGTTTATGGTAAAAACAGTTGGGTAATTCTTCTGTTGCTTCATGGATTTTCCTGCACGTTGTGTCTGTATTATTGTCACTGAAGATATACCTCAACTGAAGATCTAGCTCGCGACGATTATGTACCTAAGGTTAGTGTTATTATTACATATGGGGAGAGGTTTATGAAAGCCTACTGAAACTGATTATTTGGTTACACTCACCACTTCCTTTGGACAGAAGTTGTTGTCTGAACGTACTGAACATTGTGTTATGCAGTGTTGGTCTATACTTTAATGCACTTGTGTTCACGCATGGCCAGCTTTATGTAGCAGTGTCACGTGTGACCTCAAAAAAGGCTTTGAAAATCCTGATTGAAAATGAAGATGGTACTACTAATTCTCAGACCAGGAACATTGTGTTTCCTGAGATCTTCCAATCCATTGCTTAGAATCCATGCTGGTGGTGTCTTTTACAATATGTACATTATTCTATTTACCCTATTCGCTATGGCCGGCCAGTCTGTTCTAGCTGTTTCATGTGGTTGGCCGATATGTGTGGTGTCAACTGCCATTTACCAGTATACAAGCTCATTTCCGCTCTTCCATATATCTAGGCTCGGATGCAAGGTGCGAGTCAACAATGCCAGTAGTGAGTCGAGAGAAGTGGAGAAGAGGGTCCCTCCAGGCTCCATACATGAATGGTGTATGTCGAATGTCTCGGGTAAACTTTTGCTTTTCCTTCATTTCTTCATCTTCAGTTGAAGAATCATCCCTCTACTGTCATCTTGAAGGGTGGCATGTGGCAATGTCGGGGAAAGCAAGGAAGATGTTGTTGTACATCGTCGAACATATAAACCCTGGTGGCCAAACTAAATGTTTTATATTCCTTTGGGAAAATTTTAAGGAAATCCCCCCAAACAAATTATTCAGGTTAGAAGGAACAACTTTCACATAGAAAGCACATTGTATCAAACTTCAGATAAGTCTTGATGCACCCTTCAGGCTGCATGATTAATGCCTGTAATTTACCTAAGCTATCAACAAATGGTTAGTTGCTGAGTTTACATGCAGTTATGAAAGTTAGAGCACATACATGCTTGATTTTACTTCCTTTAATACAGGGCATTCTATAATTACTAAGAACTGATTTGTTGAAGTGTGCCTCCCTATTTTGTCCAGATAACTACTTCAGGTTAGGCAGGAGAAATAAAAAGGGTAACCATAGATATATGGTCTAGCATCACGAGGTTCAGGTTCCTGCTGTTGATCAACCATTGCTTCAGTCGAGGTGGGTTATGCTTGATTATGTTCTTCTTTGTATTTTTGTTCATGGCCTACACCGGTGTTATCATCTATTCTGTTTCAAAAATTTCAATGGCTTAGTTTCATGTCCCAGTACCACTTGAAGTACAACTAAGTACCTTCTAACAGGACAATAATGTATGTATTTACCTATGGTTATTGTTTCCTATAAGAAACATGATCATCTCACCTTGGTTTCCCCTGTATCTGACTTGGGACAGTTTTGTGTGAGATTTGTTTTGCATTTTCTGTTTGTGTGGATGCTTAAGCTTAAGATTTTGTTATTTGTTAGAGATTAAAGAAGACTGAAATATGGGCTCAAGCGATTGCTATGTCCGACCTGCACAAGAATGCCAAGAAGTCTTTCTCGGAGATGTAAGCCACGGTGCATGTTTCTGCCATGATTTCCTTCGGTTGGATTTCGTGGATTTAGGTGTTGAAAAATTATGGGCTGTGGATGCAGGATTAAGGACATGTACCTGCACTACAACGAGAGATCTGGGCTGCTTCTTTGTGGCTTCCAAACTTGAAATGTTTGTTTGGAAGTTAGTTTAGTTTTTTGTTTTGGATTCACAGCTTCTCACATGTACCATCCTCTTAGACCTTTAGATTTCCAAAGAAACTAAATGAAGATATGGTGGTATGGTCTCAATAGTACAACTTAAATCTTTCTATGCTTTATATTTGCTCTGAAATTTGCTCTTGAAGAATCATGTATCTATGTTAGATCCCGTGAGCTTTATATTTGCTCTGAAATTTGTTCTTGAAGCATCATGTATTTGTGTTAGATCCGGTGAGAAAATGCGTCTTCCAAGCAAAGGATGAGGGAGTGTTGGCCACATTTGGTTTTCGACTTGGGTGTCTAATATTCTCACAATACTTGGCTTCCTCTCGGCCTTTGCGCCATTGGCGCAACGAGTCATCTAGTCAAATGTAAAACCTAAAGAAAGGTATTGCCTGTGGTTTTGCAGATTAAGGCTGGGAAGTGCACCACCGGACCGGACACAATGCCCTTCCCGAATGAGCGCTATGGAGCAGTCGATTCACAAGTACGCAGAGCAGCCAACAAAAAGTGTGATAAGGCATGCAAGTAAAATATACACTAGGGCGATGTTTGAAGAATTCGGACGCTTGTTAATTGAAGCGACAGCATACGATGTCACAGAGAAGGAGAAGATGAGGAAGTATGTCACGGTTCACAACAATGCAGCGAAAAGAGAGAAATGGAGCAGGGTTGAGTATGAGGTGAACATAAGTGAAGACAAACAGAGTATACATGTGAATGTGGTCAGTTCGAGCACACTGGAATGTTGTGCAGCCATGTTTTGAGGGTAATTTTCTGCTGACTTCTTTTGTTTCATTTGGAATTGAAATATTTGCCCTTGTATAAGAAATTTATAAAATTTGTTTGATGAGTCAGGTCATGGAGATACTACATGTGGAGGGGATCCCTTCTAAGCATATATTGAAGCGGTGGACCAAAGACGCGAGGGACATACTTCCAAAAGATGTGGTTCAGTACCAGAGAGATAATTCAGTTAACATGTCGTTGACATGTAGGCACTCGACCCTTTACTTGAGAGCAATGGAGGTAGTGCGGCTGGGTGACTCTAGTGCAGAAGCATTCGATCACATATTAGACGGGTTTGAAGCTCTTTTGGTGAGTGGAGCACCTTTCGGAAAGCGAAGGGATGGTATGGGTTTTGTGGACCGCATGGGTGAATTAGCTCCCGGTACTTTGCCTGGCAATGGAGAGATTCCATATGTTGGCGGCGAGTGTGTTGACAAATGCATCAGTGCTGGAAACTCTGGGAGTGTCAATGCTCTCCTTGGCTTCATAGCTCCAGAAAAGAAAAGGGGGGTCAGTAGACCAACGAATAGCAGGGAGAACGCACCATACGAGTGTCTGAGTAAGCGCACAAGATTCTGCAGCATATGACGGCGTGAGGGGCACAAACGGACAACTTGCCCTGAGAGAGGAGATGCACCGAAGAAGTCACAGAAGCTTGGAAGGTGTAAGAATTGTGGTATGGAAGGCCGCAGCCATACCACGCGCACAAGCCGATTGGGCATTGCAGAAAACTGAAATCTGGAATTTAAATGTTGTAATCTAAGGTATTTGTATTCTGAGGATTTTCTAGTGTTTTTCTGTGAGCATTTGCTCCACACTTGTTCCTCAATTTCGTGTGGCACTCTATGTTGGTGCGAAAACCATGTTTCATGAATATTTGTACTATGATGATTGTTTAATCGATGAACTGGATGTATCTGATTTTCCGAGATGGATGCTTCAGACTTTTAACTGAATCTTGTTTCTGCTGGAGTCATTCAGATAGGATGAGGATTTCGGCTGGTGCTTGTATGCATTTTGATGTGTTTGTGGCCAGATGGCATACATGATGTTGGCTTGGGCACTCATCAAATTCAAAATTCGATTTGTTCTGCAAAAGCTGTGTCCCCTTTGGTGCCTACCAGCACTTGTGTGCTTTTTCAAACATTTTTGAAGCTATAGTGGTAGTACCAATGGCGCCATCCTGTGTTGACACCGCATGAGTGGCACAACAAGGAGGTCTGAAGGTAGTCGCTCTGTCGGGGATCAGCAAGTTCAGGTTACAATTCTCTGCTGTTTGTACCTATCTTTGGCTACGTAATAATGATGCAGAGAAATCGTAATCCTCCCATTGCTGCAGCAATCCCGCTCTTCATCCATTGGGACAGTGTCAAGCGCTTGGAGTGCAGCAAATCTGCCAGCAGATAGAGGTGAAGGAGTGGACGAGGTATAGGTGCATCTTCATTTAGCATTTTTTTTTGGTGGTGGGTTGAATGCATTAGCAGGGATAGGTGAATCCAACTAGCAATGAGCAGGGCCGGTGTGCTGAAGCAGGAGGTGAGATGGGCAAGACTCCGGTGAGGAAGGGTTCGGGGAACACGACCCGACGACAAGCGCTGAGATCGTCCATGGCGGAGGCGGCTCTCTATCGGCTCAGGATGGCTCGGATAAGACGACGAGCCGTCGGACAACTACATGTTCCGCCTCTCCGCCGTAACGCGTCGGCGCAATGATTGCTCTTCAGCGGCTGAGTGGGAAAAGTAAAATACGCCAATAGAATACACTGGATGGCTCGGATCCTTATGTGAGTGATTGGTGTAGATTTCAGGATCATCTGAGCTCGAGCTCAGAAACGAATTTTCGCTATCTTGGACATCTTTTATGATTGTGAACCCTCATTGAATATTTTCACACTTGATCAAATAGTTAATACTGGACAAGGAAGACAACGTAATGAGTTATGTTCATGTATATTTGCATAGAAGTTAGATTGTCATGGATCCTCTAACATTTGGTGTTTGTTTATAATATTTTATAGCCAAATACTTCCGCACTAAGTAGAGATACTACTTTTTCATCCAAAAACCACAAACCCACTTTCTTCCATGAGAGTACACTATAACTTCCTATGGATTGAATAAGATCCTTCATGTAAGTTGTCACCGGTGCATGCATTAAAAATTGCCCTAAATATGTATGATCTTTTATTGGAAGGGAAATAAGCTTCGTACGAACTTGTGGTGGTGGGGTAATAAAAGCGATAGACTGCTCAATAAATGCCACTATGGCAATGGGCAATATTAAAGTGATGTTCCTTTTCATTAAAGACTCTCAAAACTCGGACATCTAACTTGGAAACGCTAGACAATCTCTCCTGCCTGTCTTTTACTTTTTTGTTAACTTTGTTTTTATGTTCAGTCAATTTCTTCTTATTCCAACCTCAAATATGTTGTGAACGTAGTAGTAAAAAATTCCCCAACAATCAACCAGGAAAAATATGAAGATGCAGGGTTTGGATCAACGATCATTACCGACTCTGGAGTGTAGCGAAAGTAGACGAGTCGGTATAAATCGTACTTGGAGTCCCTCGAATCGTTGATGACGATCCCGCAAACCGCCCTCGAACATCCCTGAAACGGAAGACCGAAATCGTGGCCTCTCTACATGGTTGCAAGAGTCCAATCTTCACGATCCGGCAGCGCTTCGCCGTCCAGAGCTGGAGAACTAGAGGGAGGATATTAGAACCACATTGAGCTTCTACTTATGAGGATCAGAGGAACTAGGTTTAGCTGTAAATAGTCAACTAGGACCAAGTACAACTAGAACTAGATGAACTAGAGGAGGCTCCAAAACTTGTGTACTCAAAAGTCACAAAACCCTCTAGTATATGTAGGTTGGAGGGGGGAGAGAGGGGCACCACAAGGAGGGAAATGATTCCCCTCCTTGGCCGGCCAAGGGGAGGGGAGTCCTGATGAAAATATGCCCTGGAAACAATAATAAAATGGTTATTACTATATTTCCTTAATCATGATAAAGGTTTATTATTCATGCTAGAATTGTATTGACCGGAAACTTAAATACATGTGTGAATACATAAACAAATACAGTGTCCCTAGTGAGCCTCTACTAGACTAGCTCGTTCATCAAAGATGGTTAAGGTTTCCTAACCATAGACATGAATTATCACTTGATGACGGGATCACATCATTAGGAGAATGATGTGGTGGACAAGACCCAGCCGTTAGCTTAGCATATGATCGTTCAGTTTATTGCTACTGCTTTCTTAATGCCAAATACATCTTTCTTCGACCATGAGATCATGAAACTCCCGGATACAGGAGGAATACCTTGTGTGCTATCAAACATCACAACGTAACTGGGTGATCATAAAGATGCTCTACAGGTATCTCCGAAGGTGTCTGTTGAGTTGGCATGAATCGAGATTGGGATTTTTGACATTTGTCACTCTGAATGACAGAGAGGTATCTCTGGGCCCTCTCGGTAATACACATCACAAGAATCTTGCAAGCAAAGTGACTAAGGAGTTAGTTGCAAGATGATGTATTACAGAACGAGTAAAGAGACTTGCCGATAACGAGATTGAACTAGGTATAGAGATATCGACGATCGAATCTCGGGCAAGTAACATACCGATAAACAAAGGGAATTACGTATGTTGTCATAAAGGTTCAACCGATAAAATATCTTCGTGGAATATGTAGGAATCAATATGGGCATCCAGGTCCCGCTATTGGTTATTGACCGGAAAGGTGTCTCGGTCATGACTACATAATTCGCGAACCCGCAGGGTCGCACGCTTAACGTTCGTTGACGCTAGAGTAGTATTGGGATATTTGATGAGTGATAACCAAATGTTGTTCGGAGTCCCAGATGAGATCCCGGACGTCACTATGAGTCTCAGAATGATCAAGAGGTAAACATTTATATATGGGAAGTCATATTTTGGGTTCCGGAAAAAGCTGCAGTTTCTTCAGTATTGTACCGGGAAGCTTCCAGAAGGTTCCGGAGGACTCCGGAGGGGGTCCAGAAGTCCACAGGTGGGTCCACCATGATCCAAGGGATAGCATGGGCTGCGGGGAGGTGCCCTGGACTTATTGTGCTAGCCGCACCGAGTCCTCAAAAGCCCATGTGGCTAGGGAAGGCAAACAAGGAAGGAGTCCTAATAGGAATAGGATTGAAATTGGAGTCCAAGTCCTCTCCCCATTAGCTGTGCCTAGGGCTTGGAGGGGCTGTTTCCCACGCCCCTCCACCTATATATAGAGGGGAGGGGGCGCCCCAAGCCCTTGGCGCCCCTCTCTCTCCCGTTACTCCGTAGTTCCATAGCCTCGTCCCGGCGACGCTTAGCGAAGTGGTGTCGGTGCTCCACCACCACGCTGTCGTGTTGGTTGTGATCCCATCTACTTCTCCTCTCCCGCTTGCTGGATCAGGAAGGAGGATACGTCATCGAGCCGCACATGTGCTAAACTCGGAGGTGTCGTCCGTTCGACACTAGATCGGTTGGATCGTGATCGGATCGCGAAGAGTACGACTACATCAATCGCGTGATAAACGCTTCCGCTTAGTGATCTACAAGGGTATGTAGATGCTCTCCCCCTCTCGTAGCTATGCATCTCCATGGATAGATCTTGCGTGTGCGTAATTTGTTTTGTTTTCCATGCAACATTCCCCATCAAGTCCCCATCCAATTCGGCCTCCCCTCCCTTCCCAAGTGGGAAAAGGGAGCACCACCTCCACTTGGGCCCATGTATCTTTCCACCACTTGGCCTTTTAAGACCCGTTGATATTAAATTAAATATGAGAGCCTCCTAAATATTATTAGAGCCTTTTATTATAATTTAACATCTCCGGAAACATTTTCCACCTATATATTATTTCTCGGTAATACCCGGTATTTCCCGATAAACTCTGAAACCCTTCCGGTGACCCCGAAACACTTTCGGTTCCTCTTGAAACTATTTCGAATATTAATGAAACAATTCCACAAATAAATCCTCGATACTCTCGTCCTACTAACACTCAACGGGCATGATTACCTTAAGCTTGTGACCCCGTAGGTTCGGTAAATCATTGACATGAAAGAAACCCCTTAGTTCAATGATCGATAACGGAACCGTGGACGTCCATATCGATACCTATGATTACACGAATGCCATTCAATGCAAGTGAAACTTTAGTTATCATGTGATGTTCCCTTTGCTTCATGATACTTCACAAAACCTAGGATGTATCGGTATCCTCCTGAGTCATGCACATGCTCACTATACCATTGACCAGTTCCCGATTTTATTCTTCTTTCTCATTGAAGTGTTCCGGCATCCCCATGACATAGTCACCTATGTTTGGCCAGACAATGATGTATGTCGTCACACCAAGAGGGCCCTAAGGATATATCTCCATCACCGGAGGACCAAATCCCACTCCCGAGCTATCTAGTCCCTTGTCAAACTTTTTGATGAACCTGTAAGTTGTTGTTATGATCACTGTGTTACTGATGATATTTGAGAAACCCTAAAGTCCACCATATGGTAGGAAGTGACTAAGATACTCTCATGGTCTAAGGAGATAAAAACACATGCTAACACTCCATGTTATAACAATTGATTTCAAAAAATATTATCTCAAAGTATAACAGACAAGATTGGGTCGATTCAATATGATCGTTCTTCTAACACCATACCCTCAATGTTGTTTCAGGACTATCGTTACACTTAACGATATCCTGAGATCCAGAAAACATGTAGCTACTTGTGAGTTGTGTTGGGATTTTCCCCAAAGAGGAGGGGAGATGCAGTCAGTAGAGATAAGTATTTCCTTAAGTGAGAACCAAGGCTCTTCATTAGATCATCAATAACGCATATGAGAGCCACTCAGCAACTCTAGCATAGTCTTCTCCTTATGAGGACTCAAAGAAAAGAAAAGAAATTCAGAGAAACACAATAAATGTTTTTGGAGTTTTTACCTTTTCTGAAGAAAGCAAACTAACGAAGGAAAACAAAAATCAAGAAAAACTATTTACATCGAAGAACTCCTAACAAATGACAAAAGAATAAACGAGAAATCTTTTTGGGTTTTCCTTTACTACTACGAACTAACTAAAGAGGAAAGAAAAAAACTAAAACAAGCGAGAAATATTTTTGGATTTTCAAAGTTTTTCAAACACACAAAAGAAACCTAAAATAAAAACTAACATGGATATACAATGAAAGAGGATGAACACCGACAACTAGAGTGAATGTGTGGTACATGAATGTAATGTCGGTGAGAAATACGTACTCCCCCGCGCTTAGGATTTTAGCCTAACTTGGTCTATGGCCACGGCTGGAAATAGTTAGATCCAGGGTAATACTGAGGCTCCTGAGGCTCCCACTAATAGGTAGGTGCTGGGGCGATGCCAAGCACCAATAAGCGTAAAGGTCCTTAGGCATAATAGTGTGCCTCCCCTGGAAAGATCGAACAAAGCAGGTGCGGGCAAAGTAATAACTGAAGGAAATATGCCCTAGAGGCAATAATAAAGTTATTATTTATTTCCTTATTTCATGATAAATGTTTATTATTCATGCTAGAATTGTATTAACCGGAAACTTAGTACATGTGTGAATACATAGACAAACATAGTATCACTAGTATGCCTCTACTTGACTAGCTCGTTAATCAAAGATGGTTAAGTTTCCTAACCATAGACATGAGTTGTTATTTGATTAACGGGATCACATCATTAGAGAATGATGTGATTGACTTGACCCATTCCGTTAGCTTAGCACTTGATCGTTTAGTATGTTGCTATTGCTTTCTTCGTGACTTATACATGTTCCTATGACTATGAGATTATGCAACTCCCGTTTACCGAAGGAACACTTTGTGTGCTACCAAATGTCACAACGTAACTGGGTGATTATAAAGGTGCTCTACAGGTGTCTCTGAAGGTACTTGTTGAGTTGACATATTTTGAGATTAGGATTTGTCACTCCGATTGTCGGAGAGGTATCTGTGGGCCCTCTCGGTAATGTACATCACTATAAGCCTTGCAAGCAATGTAGCTAATGAGTTAGTTGTGTGATGATACATTACATAACGAGTAAAGAGACTTGCCGGTAATGAGATTGAACTAGGTATTGAGATACCGACGATCGAATCTCGGGCAAGTAACATACCGATGACAAAGGGAACAACGTATGTTGTTATGCGGTTTGACTGATAAAGATCTTCGTACAATATTTGGGAGCCAATATGAGCATCCAGGTTCCGCCATTGGTTATGTGACGCCCGGGTAATTAAGCTACAGTGATCCTCTGCTAATGGTGCCACGTCACCTCGTTTATAGTTGCTAATCTCGAGTTAGTTCGAAACCGATTCAAATTCAAATTCAATAATAGGCAAACAATAAAAGTTTTCAAATATTAAAAACAAAAATGTTCGGTGGTTGTCGAATATTACAAAGGTAATTATGGTGCAGCAAACACATTTTTATAAAATGTCTAAATAATTTAAAGTGATTTAAAACAGAAAAGAAAATAAATAAAAGCAAAAACAGAAAAACTAAAACTAAACCAAAAGGAAAGGAGAAAGACCCCCTGGGCTTCGGCCCATTCCCTCGCACCCGGTCGACCCAGGTGGCCCAGCTGCCACCTCCCCACCTCTGTCACCACCTCCCCACACCCCCCCACTGTTCGTCCGACCGCGCCCGCGTCGCCGTCGGACCAGCTCGCCGCCCCGCGCCGATACAGGCCCCTGGAGAGGATAAGGGCGCTGACGCCGCGCCCTCTCGGGCTCCCCTCCCCACTTGCCCCCCTGCTCTCCTCCTCGATCTCCGCCCCCCCCCCCCCGCTCGCTCCTCAGATCCGCCCAGCGCGCCCATGGCCGCGCCACCGTGCTAACCATGGCCACCGTCGTCCCCGAGCCCCTCCAACTAGTCTCCGAGCACCGTCATCCTCCTCTACGTCCTCCACGCTGATGATTAGGATCCGGGGAGCTCTACAGCGCGGGATCCCCGTCGTCGTCTTCCTCGGGTCGCCGCTGTCGCCATCGACCCCGACCAACGCCAACCTCCCGTCTACGTCGCGCCACTGCTGCTACTAATCCGTCACCGGGCCCCCGTGCGCCCACTCGGTGAGCTCCCGCGCCCCGCTCTCCTTTTCCCTCGCGCACCGTAGCTGCCTATTCGCCATTGCCGAGAGCCCGTCGCCGTGGATCGCCTCGCCGCCGTGGCCGTACTCTCCGTCGTGCTCTCCTGAGCACGGCATCTTGTTCTTGGTGCACCCAGGAACCCAACGCGCCCGCTCGCGCGCTGCTCCGTGGCCGCTAGCTCCTAGCTCGGTGAACGCCCAAACGCGTCACCGCACGCGCTCGTCGCCGGCAGCCGTCCGGTGACCATTTGGTCCCGGGCTCATGCTTGTTGAGCTCGCACGCGCCCGTAGAGGCCTCTTGACCGTTTAGGGTACTTGCTGCCGTGCTGCAGCGCCGTTTCCCTCTCGCGGCCGAACGCCGGCGTCCGCCCCGCTCGTCACCGGTGACGCTGTGGTCCTCCTCCGGCCACGCCACCGCCCCCGCTAGATGCGCCTCTGCGCGCTCGTTTGAACGAGCCCAGGCGCGCGCGGATCCGTGCACTGTGTGCATTTTCCGGCGAACTCCGGCGGGCCTGCGCCGTGCTTTTGGTCGCCGGCGGCGGGAACCGCCCCTGCTGACCTGGCACCGCGAGTCCCGCCACCTGGGCCACTGACTGGTGGGCCCAGGGCCCCCTGTTGACCTGTTGACTGGGTCAACGTGCTGACTGGGCAGCCCAGTGGCACTGACATGCGGGCCCATGCCATAAAACAAATAAAACAAATATATAAACTGCTAATTAATTTAGTTAATTAACTAAAACTTAATTAGACACTGACAGGTGGGCCCAGTAGGTTTACTAACTAATTTTAGATTAGTTTAAACTCTGTTTAACCCACTATCTATGACAGGTGGGTCCCCCATGTCAGTTTTGACTGGTCAACCGACCAGTTGACCTGCTGACATCACTCTGATGTCATGCCTACGTCATCAAACACTGTTTTGGATAAGGTTGGATTTAAATGAATAAATAAAATCAGAAAATGATTTAAATCTTTAGAAAATCATATCTTTTAATCTGTAACTCGGATGAAAATACTTTCTACATGAAAGTTGCTCAGAACGACGAGACGAATCCGGATACGCAACCCGTTCGTCCGCCACACACCCCTAACCTATCGAACTCGCAACTTTCCCCCTCCAGCTCCTCTGCCCAAAAACACGAAACACCGGGAATACTTTCCCGGATGTTTTCCCCCTTCACCGGTATCACCTACTACTGCGTTAGGGCACACCGAACACCGCGTATTGCCTTGTTATATTTTATGATGCTTTGTTTGCTCTGTATTCATTATTTCTTCCCCTTCTTCTCTCCGGTAGACTACGAGACCGACGCTGCTGCTGCCCAGTTCGACTACGGAGTTGACGACCCCTCTCTCTTGCCAGAGCAACCAGGCAAGCCCCCCCCTTGATCACCAGATATCGCCTATTCTCCTCTATACTGCTTGCATTAGAGTAGTGTAGCATGTTACTGCTTTCGTTAATCCTATTCTGATGCATAGCCTGACATTGTCGCTACATCTGTTGATACCTTACCTGCAATCCTAAATGCTTAGTATAGGATGCTAGTTTATCATCATTGGCCCTACATTCTTGTCAGTCTGCCTTGCTATACTATCGGGCCGTGATCACTTGGGAGGTGATCACGGGTATATACTATACATTCATACATACTATACAGATGGTGACTAAAGTCGGGTCAGCTCATTGAGTACCCGCAAGTGATTCTGACGAGGGGGCTGAGAGGACAGGTGGCTCCATCCCGGTAGAGGTGGGCCTGGGTTCCCGACGGCCCTCGACTGTTACTTTGTGGCGGAGCGACAGGGCAGGTTGAGACCACCTAGGAGACAGGTGGGCCTGGCCCTGTTCGGCGTTCACGGATACTTAACACGCTTAACGAGATCTTGGTATTTGATCTGAGTCGGCTACGAGCCTATACGCACTAACCATCTACGTGGGAGTAGTTATGGGTATCCCGACGTCGTGGTATCAGCCGAAGCACTTCAGACGTCAGCGACGGAGTGGCGCGCGCCGAATTGGACTGGAACGCCACTAGGCTAGGTCTGCTTTCGGCCGCGTACGCAACGTGCAGGTGTGCTATGGGCGATGGGCCCAGACCCCTGTGCGCTTAGGTTTAGACCGGCGTGCTGGCCTCTCTGTTGAGCCTAGGTGGGGCTGCGACGTGTTGATCTTCCGAGGCCGGGCATGACCCAGGAAAGTGTGTCCGGCCAAATGGGATCGAGCGTGTTGGGCTATGTGGTGCACCCCTGCAGGGAAGTTAATCTATTCGAATAGCCGTGATCTTCGGTAACAGGACGACTTGGAGTTGTACCTTGACCTTATGACAACTAGAACCGGATACTTAATAAAACACACCCTTCCAAGTTCCACAGACAACCCGGTGATCGCTTTTCCGCAGGGCGACGAGGAGAGGATTACCGGGTAGGATTATGCTATGCGATGCTACTTGGAGATGCTGCTTGGAGATGCTACTTGAAGATGCTACATGGAGGACTTCAATCTACTCTCTCCTACTTGCTGCACGACGGAGGCTGCCAGAAGCGTAGTCTTCGACAGGATTAGCTATCCCCCTCTTATTCTGGCATTCTGCAGTTCAGTCCACTGATATGGCCTCCTTACACATATACCCATGCATATGTAGTGTAGTTCCTTGCTTGCGAGTACTTTGGATGAGTACTCACGGTTGCTTTCTCCCCCCTTTTTCCCCTTTTCCTTTCTTTCTGGTTGTCGCAACCAGATGCTGGAGTTCAGGAGCCAGACGCCACCGTCGACGACGACCCCTACTACACTGTTGGTGCCTACTACTACGTGCTGCCCGCTGATGGCGACCAAGAGTAGTTAGGAGGATCCCAGGCAGGAGGCCTACGCTTCTTTCAATCTGTATCCCAGTTTGTGCTAGCCTTCTTAAGGCAAACTTGTTTAACTTATGTCTGTACTCAAATATTGTTGCTTCCGCTGACTCGTCTATGATCGAGCACTTGTATTCGAGCCCTCGAGGCCCCTGGCTTGTATTATGATGCTTGTATGACTTATTTTATTTGTAGAGTTGTGTTGTGATATCTTCCCGTGAGTCCCTGATCTTGATCGTACACATTTGCGTGCATGATTAGTGTACGATTGAATCGGGGGCGTCACAGGTTATTAACCGGAGACGTGTCTCGATCATGTCTACATTGTTCTTGAACCCGTAGGGTCCGCACACTTAAAGTTCGGTGACGATCGGTATTATGAGTTTATGTGTTTTGATGTACCGAAGGTAGTTCGGAGTCCGGAATGAGATCGGGGACATGACGAGGAGTCTCAAAATGGTCGAGACATAAAGATCGATATATTGTATGACTATATTCGGACTTCGGAAAGGTTCCAAATGATTCGGGTATTTTTCGGAGTACCGGAGAGTTACGGGAATTCGCCGGGGAGTATATGGGCCTTATTGGGCCATACGGGAATAGAGGAGAGAGGCCAAAAGGAAGGAGGCGTGCGCCCCCCCTCTGGTCCGAATTGGACAAGGGGTGCAGCCCCCTTTTCCTTCTCCCTCTCCCCCTCTTTCCTTCTCTCATACTCCGGAAAGGAAAGGGGAATCCTACTAGGACTTGGGAGTCCTAGTAGGACCCACCCTTGGCGCGCCCTTCTCCTAGGCCGGCCGCCTCCCCCCTTGCTCCTTTATATACGGGGGCAGGGGGGCACCTCTAGACAACAATTGATCCTTGAGATCTCTTAGCCATGTGCGGTGCCCCCCTCCACCATAATCCACCTCGATAATATCGTAGTGGTGCTTAGGCGAAGCCCTGCGTCGGTAGAACATCATCATCGTCACCATGCCGTCGTGCTGACGAAACTCTTCCTCAAAGCTCGGCTGGATCGGAGTTCAAGGGATGTCATCGAGCTGAACGTGTGCTGAACTCGGAGGTGCCGTACATTCGGTACTTGATCGGTCGGATCGTGAAGACGTACGACTACATCAACCGCGTTGTGCTAACGCTTCCGCTTTCGGTCTATGAGGGTACGTGGACAACACTCTCCCCTCTTGTTTCTATGCGTCACCATGATCTTGCATGTGCGTAGAATTTTTTTGAAATTACTATGTTCCCAAACAATAACCTCACGAGTACCCTGACTAAATACCAGTTATACCAGAATCGAATCCTACCGGAGAAAATAAATTTATGCTCAACCATGCTATCATAATCAAGATATTTGTTAGGTAAAAGCTCATCCTCCCCATGTCTAATAGGAATCCCAAAATGTCTAACGATGCAGGAGGCATAAATACCACCATAGATGATAGATCAGAGTGATTGGTGTGCAACCGTTGCATGATAATAGCTCCCAAACTAAAAGTCCTGTCACCATAAAGTGCACAACACAAGATAGCAAGATCAGGCAAGCTGAGCATTCCACTCCCCCGCCTACCAGTTATACACCTCCCGACAAGTAATGAGAAGTAATGTAAAATGGAAAAAAGTAAACTAGCCACTCTGGCCCGGAAACTCCTCTCATTTCCCCCACGATACCTACAGATATAAAATTCCCAACGCCCTAGGATGTGGCTCTAGAGGGCTGCCCTGGTTAGGAATTTTGCAAAACAAGCAAGTGTCATTTCTTTGGGGATATCATTGAGATGGAATGACATGGTAGGTTCATCTCTCCTAGCATAAAAAAGGAAATTTTGCACAAAAGTATTGGTGAAGAGAAGGTAATGATCACACTTATCTTCAAGGAATGGTATGATCCCGGCATTCCCCACCAAATGATATAAATCCTCGAGAATGCCTGCATCTCTCAAGAATGTGTTGCACGACCATTCGCACGATTGCACCACTACAAAAAAAATACACTTCAGTGATGATACGTGTTTATCACAGTAGGTCACATTTTCTGTCATGCATGTACATCCATGACGAATTTATGATAGAATCAAGATAGTCATATCTGTGCTGTCGTAGAAGTGTTCCATGACAATACCAAAATTATCATAACAGAAGTGTCCACTTCCATGATGATAAATGGCACATCATCGGAGTGTTTTCGTTAAGGGTAACCGACACGTGGCATCCATCGTAACGGGTCGCTATTAAGCTATCGAGCTCTGGTTTGGATCTGATAACCTATTAACAGCCCGAACCAATGGGGATTTTCCACGTGTAAAATTCTCATTCGCCGGAGGATCCACGTGTCGGCTTAGCATTGGGACAGATGTCATCCACTCATTGTACGGGAGGCGCCTATGATATGTTGACACGTGGCGAGGCCCAACAGTGGCCCACTTAGGTGAAAGAGGGCGGCCTAGTCAAAATTAGCAGGTCGGCCCATATATGACCTACTTATGTCTGGTCCATTTAAGCCCACGACCCATATGAGATGTGCCAATTCGGCTCGTCAACGGCCCGTTAACTATTTGACACCATTGCAGCCCATCGTCAGCTCGAGCCCATTAACAGCCCGGTATATATTTGGCTCAATATCGTCCCGACGTAGTTTGGGCCTGTTAACAACCCATTCAAGGGATGGGCCAATTTTTAGGATGCATGTCTTTCGGCCTTTTAGCGACCCATTTAAGTGTTGCGCCAATTCCCAGCCCAGTGTGTCTTTCAACTTGTTAACTACCCATAAAGGAGTTGGATCATTTGCAGTCAGACATGAGTTTTGGCCTCTTAATGGCCCATGCTCTTCATGGTCCAATACCAACCCGGTTTCTATTTTGGCCTGCTAAAGGCCCACAACACAGTTGGGCCATATACAGTCTGGCCTGACTTTCGGCCTTTTAGCGGCCCATGCTCTTCATGGTCCAATACGAGCCCGATGTCTCATTCGGCCTGCTAAGGGCCCACAATACAGTTGGGCCATATATAGCCCGACCTTATTATCGGTCTGTTAACGACCCATGAAATCGAATGGGCCCAATTATTGCTCGCTTCGATGCCGGCCTGTTAACGACCCAAGAGGTAACTAGGCCAAGCATTAATTGTTGACTCATTTCAATTATAGCGGCCCAATAGAACTTTCAGCCTAGTTATGGCCCATCAACTTAATGGGCCCGCTAAAGTTTGAACATGTTTGTAGGCCCAATTAAATAAAGTCGATTTCGGCCCAACTATAATTTGAGCCCATTACGACGAGCATTTATGGACAAGACCAAAACCGATCAATCAAAGGCCTATGAGAATTTTGGCCCCTCACTGGTGCAGAGACCTGCTATACAAACGGTTTTAACCCCTTCCGCGACGGTGTTTGGAACCGTCGCCAAGTGAGTGTGGGCGATAAGGGGGTCCTTCCGGCACGACCTAGAAACCGTCGGGGATAGGCCCTCCTGGCACACAGGCTGGGGCAAAATGAGCTTGTGCGCGATCTGGCGAGGCATCGAAACCCAATCATTTCCGTTCGTATGTACATCCCACACGGTGAATCCCAGAAAAACATTTCCGTTCGTATGTATATCACACATAGTTTTTGGTGTGGAAAACGTTTGTGCAAGGTGGCCTAACGCAAACAGTTCTCTGCCGGAAGTCGGGTGTGATTGTTAGTTGATCGAACACGCCTACTTTCTAGAAACTGTGTGGGTTGTTTGAGTTCATTGCCCACGGTGCTGTCTGAGTAACCTTCTGCAATAGAAAACCCCAATAAGCAGGGTAATTAGCCTATTATTGATAATCCATGTACTAACCAAATTGATATTTCTTATAAAACACGCCAGATATTTCATATTTGTATAACGACAACTAGGATTTCATAATCGAATTACATCAGATAGCTTCGGCACTCAGTGACGCCATTACACAACAGCACCAAGTTTCACATGCAACATCGAAAACCTTTGGAAGGTCGCATCATACACAGTAAATACATAGATGAATCTCATTTGGGAAACTGCAGAAGCGGAAGACAAATATTGAGCCTTCAGTGATGTTGAATGTCCTTGCAACTTTAGGCCAGTGGCTATGGATAATTGCCCGCCCAACCTTCGTCCTCTTCAGGAAGACTTCAATATTGTACCGTGGGTGTTGAATGAATACCTTCCTCGCCTCTTGACCATGCAGGTGGTTTGAGAGGTAATCATCGGTGAACTGCTTTGAAAAGTACCGAAAACAAAGATATGCATAAATCGCTGTTATAAATTTTGAAATGACACAAGGGGTAAAAACAAGGTAAAAGAGTTAGTACCATCCTATAGTTGACTAATGTCTTCTTCATTGTGTAAACAAAGATCTTGCTGTTATTCGTCGCAAGTTTCTTCATCCTAACAATCTTTTTGAGTTTCTTGACTTGACTGATATTCATGGACATCTCATTTCCCCATAAGCAAAATGGGTTGAACAGTGGGTCTAAGCCTCTGACAGCAGGACCTACATGTGCAAGACCACATTGTAAGAAACCTAAATATTAGAATGATTCTTGCAACTGCATAATAATGTGCTATTAGTAAATGGACCATGCATGAGCAAACCACGATGGTAAACCACATTGTCTCCCATTCTTTCCCTACAACACACATAAGGAAGATCTTGATCAGGTTAACTGAGAGTTGCCATACTATCAGTAGAATATGTATTGATTACAACCAAATTCGATTTATTTCACATGCATAACAATACAAAATTGTACCCACGGCAAATGAAAATCAAATTGCAGAATTGAACCAAACAATTAAATGGACAGCGGACCAAATGAACCAAAACAGTTAACAAAGCACGACATTGCAGAATAGAAACATGTACTAGAACATAAGATAGTTAACAAAACAAAGAATGCTTGAGAACAGTACTACGAAATGTAGCAATTGTTGGACCAAACAATTAACTGAACATTACATTTTAGAGGACCAAACTATTAATTGAACATTAGATTTTAGAGGACCAAACTATTAACTGAACATCAGATTGCATATTAACACTACAGAGGACAAATCACTAGAAGGCACTGGCGGTGGCCTTGAGAAAACAACACGAACTGTATTTTAAAGTAGACAACCGCGTGGCGGTGTTGACGGTGGCCTCGAAGATGAGGTGCTCCTCCAAGATCTGGCGGTTGGCACGCATGGCAGCCATAACGACCTCGTGCGTGTGTGCGGCCACGATTTACTTCTCCGCAGCCAGATGCTACTGAGCTCTGCATTATACTGCATGCAAAATGGCTATGGGCGACACTTAATTGGAGGAGGAGGACAGTGATTTCGGCGGAAGGTGGCGCACCGTCGGTCGGGGCATGTGGGACGGGGAAGGAGGGGGATGGTGTAGGTGGGGTGTGGTTTACCTAACCATATCAGTTAGGCTGCACAGCAAGAATAAGGGTCGGCAGCGAGAAGGCCGTGCAGCAAGAAGAAGGGTCACCGGCGAGGAGGCGGCGCTGCAAGAAGAAGGGTCACCGGTGAGAAGGCAACACTGCAAGAAGAAGGGTAGTCGGCGAGGAGGTGGCGCTGCAAGAAGAAGGGCACCGACAAGGAGGCTGAGCTGCCAGTAAGTAGCAGTGAAGGTTTGAACTTGGAAAGCAAGGAGGAACAGTGGAAATGTGGCTTTTGGTGGGAGTGAGGGGCGGGGAGATAGATATTTCCTCGGTGGCAGAAAAATTTCGCTCGGTGCTGCGAGAAACTGGCGTGCAAGTGTGGTTCAAGCGGGGGCGATGGACTGTACACGACGAAGCTTCCTACGTAAGCCAGACAAGACGGTGCGCCAAGATATTTTATATCGCATCCCACACGATTCTTTCTAGTAAACTGTTTGTGGTATACCTGATTTTTTCATTATATTTTGAAAGACAAAATGGTGTTACAGAGGGAAATGATGGTGTTTGAATTGCTAGAATATTTATGTACAGTGAGCATGCAACTACATGCGTGTCGTGTTTAAATTTGGAATTATTCCGGGTTCGTTTGGCATTTTTATGCATTAATTTGAGTTTATAGGCATTTAATGTGCATAATTCAAATTTGAACTATAAGCACATGCTCCACTGCACCAAAGTTTGTTGAAAAATCACATGTGTGTCTTTGGGTGAGTTTATAGGTCCCATGCAAGAAATGGGAATGAAATTCAAACATCTGGCCGTCGTGGCTCGACCGGGAACATTGAAAACTTGGTTTTTAAATTCTTGGATATTCAAAACTCACCTGAAAATCATGAAACTTGGCATGGTGTCATTTCATGGCACCAACATGTCGTGGTAAAAAAATTGGCCGCATTTGGACAAGTTTTTGGGTATAAGCTTCTTGCAAACTGGAGCTTCTCTCGAGAAGACTCGTGGTTCCCGAGGGGGGATGTGTCACCTTTGTGTGTGAAACGATATACGTTGCCTCCCCCCTTGATTTTTTACAGAGGCAACATAGAACTATATGAGTGCCGTGGAAAAATTTGGAATTATTCCGGGTTCGTTTGGACTTTCTTATACATTAATTGAATTTCTGGTCATTTAATGTGCATAATTCAAATTTGAACTACAAGCACATGCTCCAGTGCACCAAAGTTGGTTCAAAAATCACATGTGTGTCCTTGGGTGAATTTCTAGGTCCGATGCAAGAAACGGAATGAAATTCAAACATCTGGGTGTCGCGGCTCGGCCGGAAAGATTGAGAAACTTGGTTTTCTAATTCATGTAAATCCAAAACACGCCTGAAATCATGAAACTTGGCATGGTGTCATGACATGGCACCAACATGCTGTGGTAATTATTTTGGCCGAATGGGACAAGATATGGTATAAGCTTCTCACAAACAGGAGCTTCTCTCAAGAAGGCTCGTGGTTCTGAGAGGGAATGTGTTACCTCCCTGTGCGAAACGACATACACTGCCTTCTCCCGCCTTAATTTTTTTACACAGGCAAATTAGACCAAATAGAAGTATCATGCTAAATTTTGTAATTATTCTGGGTTCGTTTGGCCTTTTTATACATTAATTGAATTTCTGGGCATTTAATGTGCATAATTCAAATTTGAACTACAAGCGCATGCTCCAGTGCACCACAATTGGTTGAAAAATCACATGTGTGTCCTTGGGTGAATTTGTAGGTCCCATGCAAGAAATGGGAATGGAATTCAAACATCTGGGCATCGTGTCTCGGCTGAAACATTGAGAAACTTGGTTTTTTAATTCCTGTAAATCCAAAACACGCTTGAAAATCATGAAACTTGGCATGGTGTCATGACATGGTACCAACATGTTGTGGTAAATTTTTTGGCCGAATTGGGACAAGCTTTGGTATAAGCTTCTTGCAAACCGGAGCTTCTCCCAGAAGGCTCATGGTTTCGAGAGGGAACATGTCAAGAAGGCTCATGGTTCCGAGAGGGAACATGTCACCTCCGTGTGCAAAATGACATATACTGTCGTCTCCCGCCTTGATTTTTTTACACAGGCAACTTAGACCAAATAGGAGTTTAGTGCTAAATTTTGGAATTATTCTGGGTTTGTTTGGCCTTTTTATACATTAATTCATTTTCTAGGCATTTAATGCACATAATTCAAATTTGAAGTACAAGTGCATGCTCCAGTGCGCAAAAGTTAGTTGGAAACTCAGTTATGTGTACTTGGCCGAACTTCTAGGTCCCATGGAATTCAAACATATGGGCGTCTTGGCTTGGCCGGAAACATCGAGAAACTTGGTTTTAAAATTCCCGCAAATCCAAAACTCGCCTAGAAATCATGAAACTTGGCATGGTGTCATGACATGGCACCAACATGTTGTGGTAATTTTGCTGTCCGATTTGTGAAGGCGCACATATTAACAATCAACAAAGTTATTTTGGAACAAGTGCGGTCACGTTACAAATCAGAAACACAAGTATTATTGAAACCGTGGGCGTTCTACTTACCAATTACGTGCCGCCACACATCCTCTTTTTTTATTGGCTAGGAGGTGCCGTGCGGGGTAGCTATTTGAGTATGGGAGGCGTGTGATCAGACCCCTGTGCGTGCTCATCGGGAGGAGAGCCCTTTGACCTCTATCCATCGCGCACCCCCTCCCAACGTCTCCATTAATGGCGCCCGAGCCCCTGTTTCACCACGTGTCTAAGTCACATTGGACTGAGATTTAAGAGAGAAAAAAGAAAATCTAAAAAGAAAGTTTTGCACGGATCTTGATGTAAGATCCGATGGACCTATATAGCATCAATTGCGACTTATAGCAAGACTGATGAATATAAGAACGATGACAGTGGATAATAATTGCCTTACATATTTAGGAAGATAAATTAAAAGGCCACATGCGGCAACGCGTGAAATACACAAGGGCAAAAGAAGAAGGAAGACAACGATCTGGCTCGCTGATCTCTAGTTTCTTGATGCGTAGCGGCAGGCCATGGGAACTAGTCTCTGCGGCGAGTGGCGATGAGCTCTTTCGTGTCCTCAAGATGCTGCTTGAGAGCATCCACGAATTCCTCCACTATCCTTTGGCGCTCGATGCGGAGCATGTCATTCTCGTGCATAAGTTTCTTGACGATGACGCCGGTCCTCTTGAACAAGGCAGTGGTCTCCTCCTCCTGCTCCGCACTTCTGATGATCTTCGCCCTCAGCAGGTTGCGCTTGTCCCGGAGCTTCTCATTGCCCTCCCTTAGTTGCCGGATGACGCTGGTAGCCTGTTCAAACAAGGCTTTCATGTCATCCTGCAACCTCACCCAGTCGGAGATCTCATCCATTTGGCTATGGACGATCGCATGCATGCGCCTGTAAGAGTCCTCACTTCCCCGCGAGACATTTTCCCAGGCCGCCGCGGTGCGGGAGGACATCTCTGCTACATTCGCGGCGCGACGAGACATCTCTGCTACTTCCGCAATGTAGTCAGACCAGACTGCTACATCGACAGCGCGACAGGACCTATGTGCTGCTTCGGCGGCGCGTGATGTCTACTACACAACCTTCTTCTTGTAGACGTTGTTGGGCCTGCAAGTGCACAGGTTTGTAGGACAGTAGCAAATTTCCCTCAAGTGTATGACCTAAGGTTTATCAATCCGTAGGAGGCGTAGGATGAAGATGGTCTCTATCAAACAACCCTGCAACCAAATAACAAAGAGTCTCTTGTGTCCCCAACACACCCAATACAATGGTAAATTGTATAGGTGCACTAGTTCGGCAAAGAGATGGTGATACAAGTACAAAATAGATAGTACATATAGGTATTTGTAATCTGAAAATATAAAAACAGCAAGGTAACAAGTGGTAAAAGTGAGCGTAAACGGTATTGCAATGATAGGAAACAAGGCCTAGGGTTCATACTTTCACTAGTGCAAGTTCTCTCAACAATAATAACATAGATAGAACATATGACAATCCCTCAACATGCAACAAAGAGTCACTCCAAAGCCACTAATAGCGGAGAACGAACGTAGAGATTATGGTCGGGTACGAAACCACCACAAAGCTATTCTTTCGGATCGATCTATAAAAGAGTTCGAGCTAGAATAACACCTTAAGATACAAATCAACCAAAACCCTAATGTCACCTAGATACTCCATTGTCACCTCAAGTATCCATGGGCATGATTATACGATATGAATCACACAATCTTAGATTCATCCAACCAACATAAAAGTACTTCAAAGAGTGCCCCAAAATTTCTACCGGAGAGTCAAGAACGTGTGCCAACCCCTATGCATAGGTTCCCAAGTGTCACGAAACCCGCAAGTTGATCACCAAAATATACATCAAGTGGATCAATAGAATAACCCATTGTCACCACGGTTATCCCACGCAAGACATACATCAAGTGTTCATAAAAGACTCAGTCCGATAAGATAACTTCAAAGGGGAAACTCAATTCATCACAAGAGAGTAGAGGGGGAGAAACATCATAAGATCCAACTACAATAGCAAAGCTCGGGATACATCAAGATCGTGCCATAGAGGGAACACGAGAGAGAACACGAGAGAGAGAGATCAAACACATAGCTACTGGTACATACCCTCAGCCCCGAGGGTGAACTACTCCCTCCTCGCCATGGATAGCGCCAGGATGATGAAGATGGCCACCGGTGATGGGATCCCCCTCCGGCAGGGGCCGGAACAGGGTCCCGATTGGTTTTTGGTGGCTATAGAGGCTTGCGGCGGCGGAACTCCTGATCTATCTTCTATTCTAGAAGTTTTAGGGTATAAGAGTATATATGGGTGCAGGGGTACGTTGGTGGAGCTACGGGGGCCCCACGAGGTAGGGGGGCGCGCCCAGGGGGGGTGGGCGCGCCCCCCACCCTCGTGAGCACCTCCCGTATCTTCTGACATGGAGTCCAAGTCCATCAGGTGGGTTTCCTTCCAAAAATAACTTCTCCAGTTGATTTCGTTCCGTTTTGACTCCGTCTGATATTCGTTTTCCTCGAAACACTGAAATAGGCATAAAACAGCAAATCTGGGCTGGGCCTCCGGTTAATAGGTTAGTCCCAAAAAATAATATAAAAGTGGATAATAAAGCCCAATATTGCCTAAAATAGTAGATAAAGTAGCATGGAGCAATCAAAAATTATAGATACGTTGGAGACGTATCAAGCATCCCCAAGCTTAATTCCTGCTCGTCCTCGAGTAGGTAAATGATAAAAAAGAATTTTTGATGCGGAGTGATACTTTGGCATAATTTCAATGTAAATCTTCTTAATTGTGATATGAATATTCAGATCCGAAAGATTCAAGACAAAAGTTCATATTGACACAAAAATAATAATACTTCAAGCATACTAATCAAAGCAATCATGTCTTCTCAAAATAACATGGCAAAAGAAAGTTCATCCCTACAAAATCATATAGTTAGGCTATGCTTCATTTTCATAACACAAAGATGTTCCCAACTTCTATACCCCCAATGACAAGCCAAACAATTGTTTCATACTTAAATAATCTCAAACTTTTTCAACCTTCACGCAATACATGAGCGCGAGCCATGGATATAGCACTATGGGTGGAATAGAAGGGTGGTTGTGGATAAGACAAAAAGAGGGAAGATAGTCTCACATCAACTAGGAGTATCAACGGGCTATGGAGATGCCCATCAATAGATATCAATGTGAGTGAGTAGGGATTGCCATGCAACGGATGCACTAGAGCTATAAGTATATGAAAGCTCTACAAAAGAAACTAAGTGGGTGTGCATACAACTCGCTTGCTCACGAAGACCTAGGGCATTTTGAGGAAGCCCATCATTGGAATATACAAGCCAAGTTCTATAATGAAAAATTCTCACTAGTATATGAAAGTGACAAAATGAGAGACTCTCTATCATGAAGATATTGGTGCTACTTTGAAGCACAAGTGTGGTAAAAGGATAGTAGCATTGTCCCTTCTCTCTTTTTCTCTCATTATTTTTTATTTTTTTTATTTTTTTATTTGGGCCTTTTCTCTTTTTTTATGGCCTCTTTTTTTTATTTGGGCTTCTTTGGCCTCTTTTATTTTTTTGTCCGGAGTCTCATCCCGACTTGTGGGGGAATCATGGTCTCCATTATCCTGTCCTCACTGGGACAATGCTCTAATAATGATGATCATCACACTTTTATTTACTTACAACTCAACAATTACAACTCGATACTTAGAACAAAATATGACTCTATATGAATGCCTCCGGCGGTGTACCGGGATATGCAATGAATCATGAGTGACATGTATGAAAGAATTATGAACGGTGGCTTTGCCACAAATACAATGTCAACTACATGATCATGCTAGCAATATGACAATGATGGAGCGTGTAATAATAAACGGAACGATGGAAAGTTGCATGGCAATATATCTCGGAATGGCTATGGAAATGCCATGATAGGTAGGTATGGTGGCTGTTTTGAGGAAGGTATATGGTGGGTGTATGATACGGGCGAAAAGTGCGCGGTATTAGAGAGGCTAGCAATGGTGGAAGGATGGGAAAAAGTGTGTATAATCCATGGACTCAACATTAGTCATAAAGAACTCATATACTTATTGCAAAAATCTAGAAGTTATCAAAGCAAAGTATTACGCGCATGCTCCTAGGGGGATAGATTGGTAGGAAAAGACCATCGCTCGTCCCCGACCGCCACTCATAAGGAAGACAATCAATAAATAAATCATGCTCCGAGTTCATCACATAACGGTTCACCATACGTGCATGCTACGGGAATCACAAACTTCAACACAAGTATACTTTAAATTCACAATCACCCAACTAGCACGACTTTGATATTATCACCTCCATATCTCAAAACAATTATCAAGCATCAAACTTTTCTTAGTATTCAACACACTCATAAGAAAGTTTCACATATCTTGAATACCAAGTATATTAACATTAAGCAAATTACCATGCTATTTAAGACTCTCAAAATAATATAAGTGAAGCACGAGAGATCAATAGTTTCTTTAAAACAAATCCACCACCGTGCTCTAAAAGATATAAGTGAAGTACTAGAGCAATAACAAAAACTACTCCGAAAGATATAAGTGAAGATCAATGAGTAGTCGAATAATTATGCAACTATGTGAAGACTCTCCTATTTAATAATTTCAGATCTTGATACTTTATTCAAACAGCAATCAAATCTAAAGAAAACTACATTGCAAGGATAGCACAACTCATGTGAAGAAGCAAAAACTTAGGCTCAACCGATACTAACCGATAGTTGTTGAAGAAGAAAGGTGGGATGCCTACCGGGTCATCCCCAAACTTAGATGCTTGAGACTTCTTGAAATATTATCTTGGGGTGCCTTGGGCATCCCCAAGCTCGAGCTTTTGTGTCTCCTTAATTCCTCTCATATCATGGTTTCTCTTTTTATCAAAAGCTTCATTCACAACAAACTCAACAAGAACTCGTGAGATAGGTTAGTATAAACCAATGCAAAACCTTATCATTTTCTACTGTAACAAATCACTAAAATTATTATTCAACATTGAATACTAAATGCCTCTGCATATTTAATACTCCTATCCTCAAATAGAATCATTAAACAAGCAAACATATGCGAACAATGCAACCATAACAGCAATCTGCCAAAACAGTACAGTCTGTAAAGAATGCAAGAGTATCAATACTTCCCTGACTCCAAAAATTATGAACTAAAATTCCCACTGTAATAAATTTATCGTAGCTCAATATGCAAAAATATTCAACATTATACCACTCTCTGAATTTTGTAGGGAATTTTTGCAACAGCGGTAAACTTTCTGTTTTCAAACAGCAACATGTATACTAGCAAAATAAGCATGGCAAAGGATATCCTTGACTTTTTTATTGAAACTAAAGATGCAAAACATTAATCTAAACAACATCAAGCAAAAACTAACAAAATAAAATGATGCTCCAAGCAAAACACATATCATGTGGTGAATAAAAATATAGCTCCAAGTAAAGTTACCGATGAACGAAGACGAAAGAGGGGATGCCTTCCGGGGCATCCCCAAGCTTAGTTGCTTGGTTGTCCTTGAATATTACCTTGGGGTGCCTTGGGAATCCCCAAGATTAGGCTCTTTCCACTCCTTGTTCCATAGTCCATCGAATCTTTACCCAAAACTTGAAAACTTCAACCACACAAAACTTAACAGAAAACTCGTAAGCTCCGTTAGTATAAGAAAATAAAACCACCACTTAGGTACTGTAATGAACTCATTCTAAATTCATATTGGTGTAATATCTAATATACTCCAACTTATCTATGGTTCATACCCTCCAATACTACTCATAGATTCATCAAAATAAGCAAACAACACATAGAAAACAGAATCTGTCAAAAACAGAACAGTCTGTAGTAATCTGTATAAAACGTATACTTCTGGAACCCCAAAAATTATGAAATAAATTGCTGGACCTGAGGAATTTGTCTATTAATCATCTTCAAAAAGAGTCAACTAAATAGAACTCTCCAGTAAAAAATGGCAGCTAAACTCGTGAGCGCTAAAGTTTCTGTTTTTCACAGCAAGATCACATAAACTTCACCCAAGTCTTCCCAAAGGTTCTACTTGGCACAAACGCTAACTAAAACATAAAACCACATATAAACAGAATATAGATGGATTATTTATACCTAAACAGAACCAAAAAGCAAGAAACTAAAATAAAATTGGGTTGCCTCCCAACAAGCGCTTTTCTTTAATGCCTTTTAGCTAGGCATGATGATGACAATGATGCTCACAAAAAAGATAAGAATTGAAACATAAAGGGAGCATCATGAAGCATATGACTAGCACATTTAAGCCTAACCCACTTCCTATGCATAGGGATTTTGTGAGCAAACAACTTATGGGAACAATAATCAACTTGCATAGGAAGGTACAACAAGCATAACTTCAAATCTTTAAGCACATAGAGAGGAAATTTGATATTATTGCAATTCCTACAAGCATATATTCCTCCCTTATAATAATTTTCAGTAGCATCATGAATTAATTCAACAATATAACCAGCACCTAAAGCATTCTTTTCATGATCTACTTGCAAGGAAAATTTACTACTCTCCACATAAGCAAACTTCTTCTTTATGGCATACGTACCATCACAATAATCATCATAGATAGGAGGAATGCTTTCATCATAGTAAATTTGCTCATCAAAGCTTGGGGGACAAAAAATATCATCTTCATAGAACATAGCTTCCCCAAGCTTGTGGCTTTTCATATCATTAGCATCATGGATATTCAAGGAATTCATACTAACAACATTGCAATCATGCTCATCATTCACATATTTTAAGCCAAGAATTCTATGTAATTCTTCTTCTAGCACTTGAGCACAATTTTACTTCCCGTCGTACTCACGAAAGATATTAAAAAGGTGAAGCGTATGAGACGAACTTAACTCCATTTTTTTGTAATTTTCTTTTATAGACTAACTAGTGCTAAAACAAGAAACAAAAAGATTCGATTGCAAGATCTAAAGATATAACTTCACTTACCTAGCCTCCCCGGCAACGGCACCAGAAAAGAGATTGATGTCTACTACACAACCTTCTTCTTGTAGACATTGTTGGGCCTGCAAGTGCACAGGTTTGTAGGACAGTAGCAAATTTCCCTCAAGTGGATGACCTAAGGTTTATCAATCCGTAGGAGGTGTAGGATGAAGATGGTCTCTCTCAAACAACCCTGCAACCAAATAACAAAGAGTCTGTTGTGTCCCCAACACACCCAATACAATGGTAAACTGTATAGGTGCACTAGTTCGGCAAAGAGATGGTGATACAAGTACAAAATAGATAGTAGATATAGGTATTTGTAATCTGAAAATATAAAAACAGCAAGGTAACAAGTGGTAAAAGTGAGCGTAAACGGTATTGCAATGATAGGAAACAAGGCCTAGGGTTCATACTTTCACTAGTGCAAGTTCTCTCAACAATAATAACATAGATAGAACATATGACAAGCCCTCAACATGCAACAAAGAGTCACTCCAAAGCCACTAATAGCGGAGAACGAACGTAGAGATTATGGTCGGGTACGAAACCACCACAAAGCTATTCTTTCGGATCGATCTATAAAAGAGTTCGTACTAGAATAACACCTTAATATACAAATCAACCAAAACCCTAATGTCACCTAGATACTCCATTGTCACCTCAAGTATCCATGGGCATGATTATACGATATGCATCACACAATCTCAGATTCATCCAACCAACATAAAAGTACTTCAAAGAGTGCCCCAAAATTTCTACCGGAGAGTCAAGAACGTGTGCCAACCCCTATGCATAGGTTCCCAAGTGTCACGAAACCCGCAAGTTGATCACCAAAACATACATCAAGTGGATCAATAGAATAACCCATTGTCACCACGGTTATCCCATGCAAGACATACATCAAGTGTTCATAAAAGACTCAATCCGATAAGATAACTTCAAAGGGGAAACTGTAGGACCTTGAAGTATGTCTAGAGGGGGGGTGATTAGACTACTTGACCAATTAAAAACTTAACCTTTTCCCAATTTTAGAGTTTGGCAGATTTTAGCTATCTTAGGACAAGTCAAGCAATCATCACGCAATTCAAGCAAGCACACAAAGAGTATATAGGCAGCGGAAATTAAAGCATGCAACTTGCAAGAAAGCAAAGGGAAGGGTTTGGAGGATTCAAACGCAATTGGAGACACGGATGTTTTTGGCGTGGTTCCGATAGGTGGTGCTATCGTACATCCACGTTGATGGAGACTTCAACCCACGAAGGGTAACGGTTGCGCGAGTCCACGGAGGGCTCCACCCACGAAGGGTCCACGAAGAAGCAACCTTGTCTATCCCACCATGGCCGTCGCCCACGAAGGACTTGCCTCACTAGCGGTAGATCTTCACGAAGTAGGCGATCTCCTTGCCCTTACAAACTCCTTGGTTCAACTCCACAATCTTGTCGGAGGCTCCCAAGTGACACCTAGCCAATCTAGGAGACACCACTCTCCAAGAAGTAACAAATGGTGCGTTGATGATGAACTCCTTGCTCTTGTGCTTCAAATGATAGTCTCCCCAACACTCAACTCTCTCTCATAGGATTTGGATCTGGTGGAAAGAAGATTTGAGTGGAAAGCAACTTGGGGAAGGCTAGAGATCAAGATTCATATGGTAGGAATGGAATATCTTGGCCTCAACACATGAGTAGGTGGTTCTCTCTCAGAAATGGTAAGTTGGAAGTGTAGGTTTGTTCTGATGGCTCTCTCCACGAATGAAGAGGAGGTGGAGGGGTATATATAGCCTCCACACAAAATCTAACCGTTACACACAATTTACCAAACTCGGTGGGACCGATTCAACAGACTCGGTCAGACCGATTTAGTAAACCTAGTGACCGTTAGGATTTTCGGTGGGACTGACATGCAACTCGGTAAGACCGATTCGGTTAGGGTTAGGGCATAACGTAATCTCGGTAAGACCGATTACACAAACTCGGTGAGACCGATTTTGGTAATAAGCTTTCCAGAGAGTTGGTCAGGTAAACTCGGTGGGACCGATTTGCTCTTTTCGGTGAGACCGAAATGTTACAAAAGGGAAACAGAGAGTTTACATTGCAATCTCGGTGGGACCGATCGCTCACTTCGGTTAGACCGAAACGTTACGAAGGGAAACAGAGAGATTACAATCCCATCTCGGTGAGACCGAGATCCCTATCGGTAGGACCGATTTGCCTAGGGTTTGTGGCAGTGGCTATGACATTAGAACTCGGTGGCGCCGGATAGAAAGAATCGGTGTGACCGATTTTGGCTTTAGGTTTAGGTCATTTGTGGATGTGAGAAAGTAGCTGAGGGTTTTTGGAGCATATCACCAAGCACATGAAGCAAGAGGCTCATTAAGCAACACCTCATCCCTCCTTGATAGTATTGGCTTTTCCTATAGACTCAATGTGATCTTGGATCACTAAAATGTAAAATGAAGAGTCTTGAGCTTTTGAGCTTGAGCCAATCCTTTGTCATTAGTATTTTGAGGGATCCACTTTCATCATCCATGCCATGCCATTCATTGAGCTTTCCTGAAATAATAGTCTTGGAATAGCATTAGCTCAATGAGCTATATGTTGTTATGAATTACCAAAACCACCTAGGGATAGTTGCACTTTCAATCTCCCCCTTTTTGGTAATTGATGACAACATATAGATCAAAGCTTCGACAAATGATAATAAGATTGAAAACATCGTCGCTTTGAGAAGTATGTGATAAGCAAGAGCTCCCCCTAAATTTGTGCATAGTTTAAGATTTGCTTTGGACTGCAAATGCACAAGGAATTAGGCTCATGGGTTACTCTTCCATGTCACATACATCTTGGTGGAGCGCTCAAAATGATAAAGATTGAATACATGCACTCATCACCAAGCAAAGTGAATGATCACATATGGATAGGTAAGATAATATCATCAACCATGCATAAGTGTAGCTTATGATCAAACACATGATCATCAATGTCTCACAAAAACAGCATAATATCTCAAGCACTCAAAAGCAAACAAAGTTTAACCACCAAAGCAAGAGAGAACAAAAGCAACACTCTCTCTCTCGAAGCCTATGATCTATACATTTTTCTCCCCCTTTGGCAACAAGTTACCAAAAAGTTCATAGAAAATGCATAGTGCTAGATCGACTCTCAAGCTTGATCTTCAGGTGGTGGTGTCCGGATAACTCCAAGAACGAAGGCTTCAGTTGAAGTGGATGGAGCTGGAGGAGATGGTGCTGGAGCTGGTTGCACTGGAGCTATAGCTGGTGCAGATGATGTGGCTCTGGTGTCTGTCACAGGCACTGCAAATGACCTCTGAGCTCTAGGTACTTTGGCAAATACATTAGTGGTAGTCTTGCCCTGCCTCTCCTGCATGTCATCCTGTAGCTGCTCCACAACTGATTGAATCTCAGTTACTTTGACATCTAGATCATGGAATTTTAGGTCCATGATTCTTTCCAAGCTCTCCCGATTTCTCAATCCTCAGAGTTGATGCTATCAAGTAACCAAGCTGCTCCTGTTTGTTCTTTAAAAAGTACTCAGATGCCTCCTCTTGAGTTGGCATCTTGGCAGCCTTCACTTTCCTTGCCTTCTCCTTCTTCTCTTGAGCTTGTACTGATGATGGTTCATCCTCATTCATGACAACCTGATTGTTCTCAAAGTCTGGATAGAGAGGAAAATGTTCCTTATCCAATAGATATTTGCCTATGCCCATCTTTGAGTTAATCAACTCCTGAATCTGAGGGGCATATCCACAACTCCTCTTTTGGTCTGCTGCATTCCTCTTAATGATCTCAACCATAAGGCTCATGACCTTGAATTTCTGGGGCACATCAAACAAATGCAACATGTTGATTGCATGCCCTCTAATCATGTTGTGGTCACCAGACTTAGGCAACAGAGTGTGCCTTAGGATGCAGTTGATTGTTGGCAGCCCTGACAGAAGAAAGTGGACTGACCCAAACTTATGTGTCTCAATGCTTTGTCTGGGATCTCCTTGTACATGTGTGCCATGGAATTGTGGTCCATCTTCTTCTTGGAATAGACATCCAAGTCATCTTCACTCTCCTTTGGGGCATTGATCAGTTTTGCCCACTCCTCAACAGTTGACTGGTACCTTGTACCTTCAGACATCCAAACTATCCTTCCATCTGGATAGAAGTGTGCTGTGGAGTAGAATTGCATAATGAGTTCATCATTCGAGTTGGTGAGCTTTTGCCCAACAAAATCTGCAACTCCACAAGCAACAAAACTGTCTTGCACTCCAGGATAGTGTTCTTCATTGTCTTTCATGTAGGTCCAGTCGACCCACCTCATATCACACACTATGGGCTTCTTGTCCAACAAGATTGTCTCATAGAAGTCCTGTTGTTCCTTTGTATGGAACCTGTAATCAACAGCAGTTCTTCTCATTGAGGCATATGGATCTGTCATCCTCCATAGCCTCAACCTTGAGTCTCTTCTGATCTTCATGTCTTCAGCCACAGGATGGGCATCATTATGGTCTGGTATCTTGGGCTTGAGCTTCCTCAGGACTTGTCCTTCTTCATCTTCCTCATCAGCAACTTCAGGCACTGGGGCCTTGTTCTTCTCAGCAGCTGAAATACTCCTGGTATTCCTCTTTGGTGCAAGTTTGGGCTTGGGGGCAGCTTTGGGTGCTTCCTTGGGCTTTGATGTTGCAGCCCCTGATCTAATAGCATCACCCATAAGCTTTTGTGCCTTGGGTGCTGGTGCAGCAACCTCTTCTTCCTCTTCAGAGTCTCTCCTCATTGAGGGTTTCCAAGAACCTGGGCAGTAGTGGTTCTGGCTCTCTTCTTCTTCTTATCCTGAGCAGCAGCTTCATCTTCTGATTCAATGGTAAACTTCATAGTTTCTCCAATGGGAACTTTCTTGGGTTTGGAAGTTGTGACTCTCTTTGCAGGTGCCTCTTTGGGTTCAGAATTATCAGGCACTTGAGTAGATCCTCTGACCTTCAGCATAGGTGTCCTCTTGGCAGGAACCTTCCTATTGAGTCCAGGTTTAGTGTTCTGTGCTGAGGCATACTCCTTTTTGAGCACTACCTTCTTGGAGGTAGCCTCATCCTCTTCTGCTCTATAATCCTCATCCTCAGAATCTGAGGTTCTCTTCTTCCTTGTCCTGGTAGCAGCTTTAGGCAGGTTGCTTGGGGTGCTCCTACTGCCTTCATCTGAAGTGCTAGGGACTAGTGCCCTCACTCATGTGAATCTGCTCTTCTGACCTGTTCTGACTATCACTTTGGTCTGACATGCTGCAAATCACTGACTGCTGACCCTGTGAAGAGTTATAGATGAGATAGAGTGGATGAGCATCACAAAATGCAGAGATTTTTGCAAAAGAATGATTCAAAAATTCAGTTTTAGTTTTCCACAGAAAGCATTTCGGATCAACCGATTTTCAAACTCGATGATACCGAAGCAGTTTTGGAACCTAAACTGATGAACTTGGTTGGACCGAGTCACAGTTCGGTGGCACCGAGACTGCTAGGGTTTCACAAAGTCCTAAAATCGGTCTCACCGGTTAGCAATTCTCGGTCAGACCGAGAGTTACTAGTGCAATGGCATTAGCCAAATCGGTGGGACCGAGTTTTTCTACTCGGTGGGTCCGAGATGGTTTCGGCGAAAACCTAACCCTAAATTTTTGAATCTCATCTAATCTAAGGATTGCATTGAATGGATAGGAGTGTTTCAATTGTGGCAAGAATCATTAAGAACACAATGTGCTAGGAATCGGACGAGGATAGCACTATGATCGAGTCCATACCCTAGCTTGGCGATGAACTCGCTACGGCGGCAACGGCGGGGGTGAAATACGTTGACGGCGGCGGAGACCAGTGATAGGAGGTGGCTGGCGATGAGGAGACGATCCAGAGACCCTGGATGCAGAGCGAGCTATTGCGCTGGCGAAGAGGTTCGGAGAAATTTCCAAAATTTTGCCCGTGACTATATATAGCCCGACCATGCCGGTGTGACCGAGTGGAACGACTCGGTGGCACTGAGATGCATAACTGTGTACAATTACAGCAACTCGGTGTGACCGAAAAGTTCAAATCGGTTGCATCGAGATTGAAAACCTAGATCGACTTAGTGATCTCGGTAGGACCGAAATGGAGGAATCGGTCAGACCGAGAATCACAAAGAAGTTTTGGAAGTTTAAGTCTATGACGAATCAGGGACTCCGAGTGCTCCTCACACAGAGTGGTTCGAATCTGACTTGATCAAATTTTGTGATGTAGCATGAATAGAGTTTGAGATGAGAAAAGCATAGATAGGTAGAGAAGGTTCTTAGGCATTCTTGTCCATCCACTTGGCAAAAAGAAAAGGAAGCCAATCACTCAAAACAACAAGTGGATGTCCTAGAATGAGTAAAATATGCACCAACATGCTCACACAAAAAGATGGAAAATGAAATATGTGGCAAAGCATGCACAACCAATTCTAGCATCTATCAAACAATTGGCGATGACTAGGTCATCTATATATGAGTATATTGACTTAGGAGTCAAATGAAAACATTTGATCATAGGTCATACTCATCGTTTAAGCTCAAGTGGGGTTACCACTTTTACATAATGCATTGATGTGTTCACACCATTAGAGTTGCTTTGACTCATTTTTTAGATGTGAGATCCCCCCTTAGAGGGATGAACTAACCTTGGGTTTTGTCGATGATGACTTCATGTAGGTGTTGAAGATGTGGATGCTCAATGTTGATGTAGATCATTTGGAGCAATCCTTTGGAGTGAGTTGCACTTTCAACTTACCTACATGGGTTAGTCCCACAAGGAACAAACAAGAATATCCATAGACATAGAGTGATGCACACACAAGATGATGTCCATGAAATCATTAGGTTACCTTGTCCCTTGCCTTACCAACATGAGGGTTTGTGACTCCTTGAACTAGTGCAAGATGTGGAAGTTGATTGCACTTGTTCTTGCCATAATGATATGAGTGAAGAATGTTGGCGGAGTCACCCTCAAGAACTCTCTAGTTCTTCTTCGGGATCCACATCATCTTGATGGGAATCCTTGTAGTTGTAGTTGTACTAGATGAAGTAGAACTTGACGTAGGCTTGGGAACCCACTTGACCGAGGCCTTAGGTGCTTCTTCAAATGCATCAATCTCTTCTTGAAGCTTGTCCTTGCCTTTGTTCTTGTGGTCTTGTGGTGGAAGATCATCTTGTGCTTGTGTTCCTTTGAAGGAAGTAGGATCATACTTCTCTTGTTGAGGAACAAACTTCGTCTTGGGGTATTGATCTTCTTCCCATTCAACTCCATTGGCATTGAACTTTCATTCAAAACCAACACCTTGATTCTTCCGGTGCCTTCCTTGCTTGCGTACAATTTCCTCGAATTGCTTACTCCCGGCAAGGCTCTTGTAAACACCTTTCTCTATAATTCCCTTCAATAAGCTATTTTCTTGCTCAAGTGTAACTTGGCTAAGAGAATCATTAGTGGAATCAAGAGAACTACTAGAAGCAACAATATTGGATTTGACATTATTATTGTTACTACTAGAGGAAGGATCTTTCTTGTACTTGTTACTAGACTTGACTTGAGGCATGTAAGTAGATAAGAGTAAATGCTTGGCAATGTAAGAAGAACTTTTCTTACGGAGATCATCATTGATTGCTTTTAAGAACTCATGCTCTTGCTCAAGATTGAGCTTTTCAAAGCGTAACTTCTCATGAGCCCTTAAAAGTTCTCGATGATCTTCGAAGATAGTTTCATGAGCTAACTTAAGAGTGTTTAGTTCTTTAGTTAGAAGCTCAATCTTCTCCTTATCATTGTCATTCGTTTTATCTTGATTAGCATGATTAATTGACGTTTCATCATAGTATTCATCACTAGAGTTGTCAACAAGTAAATCATCATCCACAAGCAAGTCATCTTCATCACTATCGAAATCAACATACTCAGGATGTGTTACCTTTGGACCTTTGGCCATGAAGCATCTTCCAATTCCTTCATTTGGTGAATCAAATATGTCGTAGGAGTTGGTTGACACAAGTGCTAGACCGGCAACACCTTCATCTTGAGTATATTCGGAGTCGGAGTGATAGCTTCTCTCGGAGTGATTGTCGGAGTCGGAGCCGGATACCCATTCACCAACATGAGCTTGATGTCTTCGTTTTGTGTAGCTCCTTGATGACTTGTCCTTCCTTTCCGAATCCTTGCTTCTCCGTGAGGGTCTTCGTTCATAACGATCATCTCTACTCCTCCTCTCTCTCGATGGTGATTCTTCTCTTTTGCTTCTTCTTTTTGGAGAATCTTCTCTTCTTTTGTAGGGTGCCGTACACTCATTGGAATAGTGTCCGGGTCTCCCACAATTGTAGCAATTTCGCTCTCGACTAGAAGATCTTTTGTCATTGTAAGACCTTGACTTGGAGCTTCTTTCTTTGCTTCTACTCTTGTAGAATTTGTTGAAGTTCTTCACCATTAAGCTCAATTCTTCATTGAAGGTTTGTTTCTCACTTGATGATGTGGGGCTTCACTTGAGGCTTTGTAAGCACCACTTGACTTGTTGTGAAGTTACTCCTTATCCTTGAGTGACATCTCATGAGCATCAATTCTTCCAGTGACTTCCGTTGGCTTGAGATCTTTGTAATTTGGCATCATTTGGATCAATATGCACACGGTATCATACTTTCCATCCAATGCTCTTCGGATCTTCTTGATGATGAATCTGTCGGTCATCTCTTCACTCCCTAAGCCGGCAATCTCATTTGTGATAAGTGCAAGCCTAGAGTACATTTCAGCGACACCTTCACCATCCTTCATTTTGAACTTGTCAAGCTGATTTTGGAGCTCATCCAACTTGGATTCCTTGACGGAGTCGGTACCTTCATGCATATCAATAAAGTATCCCAAATTTCCTTTGCATTCTCAAGACGGCTGATTTTGTTGAATTCTTTGGGGCACAAACCGTTGAAGATGATATGACAAGCTTGAGCGTTGTATTGCAGCATCTTCAATTCTTCCGCATTAGCTTCACGGTTCGGCTCTCTCCCATCAAAGAATTCACCTTGCAAGCCAATACAAATAATTGCCCAAACGGCGGGGTTATGTCCGAGAATATGCATTTTCATTTTATGCTTCCAACTAGCAAAATTAGTACCATCAATGTAAGAACCTCTACGGTGATAATTCACCTCACTAGACGCCATACTCTCCTAGGTTGTGAAACCAAGGCTACGACCACCAAAAGCTATGGAAATCAAAGCAAATGGAGACCAAAGCTCTGATACCACTTGTAGGACCTTGAAGTATGTCTAGAGGGGGGTGATTAGACTACTTGACCAATTAAAAACTTAACCTTTTCCCAATTTTAGAGTTTGGCAGATTTTAGCTATCTTAGGACAAGTCAAGCAATCATCACACAATTCAAGCAAGCATGCAAAGAGTATATAGGCAGCGGAAATTAAAGCATGCAACTTGCAAGAAAGTAAAGGGAATGGTTTGGAGGATTCAAACGCAATTGGAGACACGGATGTTTTTGGCGTGGTTCCGATAGGTGGTGCTATCGTACATCCACGTTGATGGAGACTTCAACCCACGAAGGGTAACGGTTGCGCGAGTCCACGGAGGGCTCCACCCATGAAGGGTCCATGAAGAAGCAACCTTGTCTATCTCACCATGGCCGTCGCCCACGAAGGACTTGCCTCACTAGCGGTAGATCTTCACGAAGTAGGCGATCTCCTTGCCCTTACAAACTCCTTGGTTCAACTCCACAATCTTGTCGGAGGCTCCCAAGTGACACCTAGCCAATCTAGGAGACACCACTCTCCAAGAAGTAACAAATGGTGCGTTGATGATGAACTCCTTTCTCTTGTGCTTTAAATGATAGTCTCCCCAACACTCAACTCTCTCTCATAGGATTTAGATCTGGTAGAAAGAAGATTTGAGTGTAAAGCAACTTGGGAAGGCTAGAGATCAAGATTCATATGGTAGGAATGGAATATCTTGGCCTCAACACATGAGTAGGTGGTTCTCTCTCAGAAATGGTAAGTTGGAAGTGTAGGTTTGTTCTGACGGCTCTCTCCACGAATGAAAAGGAGGTGGAGGGGTATATATAGCCTCCACACAAAATCTAACCGTTACACACAATTTACCAAACTCGGTGGGGCCGATTCACCAGACTCGGTCAGACCGATTTAGTAAACCTAGTGATCGTTAGGATTTTCGGTGGGACTGACATGCAACTCGGTAAGACCGATTCGGTTAGGGTTAGGGCATAACGTAATCTCGGAGCGACCGATTACTTAAACTCGGTGAGACCGATTTTGGTAATAGGCTTTCCAGAGAGTTGGTCAGGTAAACTCGGTGGGACCGATTTGCTATTTTCGGTGAGACCGAAATGTTACAAAAGGGAAACAGAGAGTTTACATTGCAATCTCGGTGGGACCGATCGCTCACTTCGGTTAGACCGAAACGTTACGAAGGGAAACAGAGAGATTACAATCCCATCTCGGTGAGACCGAAATCCCTATCGGTAGGACCGATTTTCCTAGGGTTTGTGGCAGTGGCTATGACATTAGAACTCGGTGGCGCCAGATAGAAAGAATCGGTGTGACCGATTTTGGCTTTAGGTTTAGGTCATTTGTGGATGTGAGAAAGTAGCTGAGGGTTTTTGGAGCATATCACCAAGCACATGAAGCAAGAGGCTCATTAAGCAACACCTCATCCCTCCTTGATAGTATTGGCTTTTCCTATAGACTCAATGTGATCTTGGATCACTAAAATATAAAATGAAGAGTCTTGAGCTTTTGAGCTTGAGCCAATCCTTTGTCATTAGTACTTTGAGGGATCCACTTTCATCATCCATGCCATGCCATTCATTGAGCTTTCCTGAAATAATAGTCTTGGAATAGCATGAGCTCAATGAGCTAAATGTTGTTATGAATTACCAAAACCACCTAGGGATTGTTGCACTTTCAGAAACTCAATTCATCACAAGAGAGTAGAGGGGGAGAAACATCATAAGATCCAACTACAATAGCAAAGCTCGGGATACATCAAGATCGTGCCATAGAGGGAACACGAGAGAGAACACGAGAGAGAGAGAGAGATCAAACACATAGCTACTGGTACATACCCTCAGCCCCGAGGGTGAACTACTCCCTCCTCGTCATGGATAGCGCCGGGATGATGAAGATGGCCACCGGTGATGGGATCCCCCTCCGGCAGGGTGCCGAAACAGGGTCCCGATTGGTTTTTGGTGGCTACAGAGGCTTGCGGCAGCGGAACTCCCGATCAATCTTCTGTTCTGGAAGTTTTAGGGTATAAGAGTATATATGGGTGCAGGGGGTACGTCGGTGGAGCTACGGGGGCCCCACGAGGTAGGGGGGCGCGCCCAGGGGGTGGGTGGGCGCGCCCCCACCCTCGTGAGCACCTCCCGTATCTTCTGACGTGGAGTCCAAGTCCATCAGGTGGGTTTCCTTCAAAAAATAACTTCTCCAGTTGATTTCGTTCCGTTTTGACTCCGTCTGATATTCCTTTTCCTCGAAACAATGAAATAGGCATAAAACAACAAATCTGGGCTGGGCCTCCGGTTAATAGGTTAGTCCCAAAAATAATATAAAAGTGGATAATAAAGCCCAATATTGCCTAAAACAGTAGATAAAGTAGCATGGAGCAATCAAAAATTATAGATACGTTGGAGACGTATCAGCGCGGCGGGACCTCTGTGCTACTACGGCCATGCGACGAGACATGTCGGCTGCTTTTGCAGTGAGGCGGGACATCTCTCGTGCTTCTGCTTCCATGCTCGCCTCTCCCTGGTGGCAATCTCTCGACCCAGAACTCACGCTGGCCATGGCAGACGCAAGGGAATGATGATGAATGACTTGTTTGTTTTTGTGGATGAGGAGTTGAGGAGGAATGTGCAGTCATCTTGGAGTAGTAGTATTTATAACCGAGCACTAATACTCTCCTAATTGGGAAACCATTTAGGTTTTGATCGGTGTGAACATGTTTGCAATTAAATGTAGCATGGTAGTAATTTGGAATGTGACGAGACGCATGTTCGAAATTTATTGACGGTTCTATAATTTCTAAGTGCGGCACTATTCTCGAACGGCGTAACGTGGGCACGCTTTCTCGACTGCGTACGTGGCGTATGCACCATAAGGTGCACCGCAATAGGCAATGTCAGCACACGTCTTGTTCCAACAGCCGTGCGCGCTCTTTATTACCATTGCACACACTTCTTTTAATTAGAATGTGTGCCCGTCTAGCGTACACATGTTGATCTGTCTAACTGTTTCTGTTTGTTGTGGATAATCGCAAACAGTTCATCTGTGTGAAGTGTATTCCATCAATCGCAGACACTTTGATCTGGCGACTATTTCTGTTCTGTTGCCTAATCGCAAACAGTTAATCCTTCTGAAGTGTATGCCCTCAATCGCACAGACCTTTATCTAGCTGCCCGTTTCTGTTATTCCGCCTCATCACAAATAGATAATCCTAGTGAACTGTATGTTGTATATCGCACACGCCTTCATCTGGCTGCCCCTTTATGTTCTTCTTCCTCATCACAAACAATTAACTGAACTGAACTTTATGCCCTGCATTGCACATGCAACTAAAATCGGAACCGTGTTTAATGGCTCACCCATCGCAAACGTTTTGCATCTTTTTTGACTGTTTTTTTTACATCATCGTTTGCGATTAATACATCGCACATAGTTTCGTCAAAGGGTCTCTGATCGTAGTGTGCATTAGCAGCATCCTGCAGTAGTGCCTGCAAACCCATTAGAGGATCCCATTAAGGGCAGTGAGCCGCTATCCTTCATATAGGGCCCATGATGGTTTGTGCTAGCTATTAATTTCATGGCTTTTTTGGCTTCCTAGCGACTAGTTGGCTGGAATGCGAGGCACGCTAAGAAAATGTACGACATACAAGGAAAAATGTAGCACATCCAACATATATTACAGGAAATTACATCCACTGGTAAATCAAAGATTGATGCCAGTACAAATAAATGAACAGAGAAAAGCCGGGATTTGGCGCCAATTGCCATAGTCGTCATGCACCTGTCACAAGACAAAAATTGGAACTACCTTAAATCGCTATATGTTTGGTTTTGTTCCTCAAACATGAACAAACAAAAAAAATGTTTGGCTGAAACAGAGTAGTCAGCTATATGTTTCTTTCCGCTCCTAAATTGCTTAAGGAAATCTTCATCTATCATTTTACTCTATGCTTACTAGCTACAACCTGTTGGATAGAAAAACACCTTCCACCGTATGACTGTAGCTTGCCTAAACCTCGACACTTGTGGTACAAATTGTAAAATCAATGGTTTTGCCCTTAACCATTACTGTCTCTAAACAACACTTTTTATTCAGTACAAAATCTATGACCTAATTAGAACTTGTTCCAATTAGTTAACATGAAAGAATCTACACTGAAAATGCATAATCAAAGAGCTGGACTTCAGTATAGCAAGATTAAATTCCCAGTGGGGAGAGGGTGGGCAGACTGCTCATGTTGCTGACAGGCTAACTTGCACGCGACGCTGGCGGCGCCTATGCATAAGCACGGCCACGACAAGACATCGACAACCGAGGAGGCATCGGCGGCGGGATTAAATGCAAAAGAAATGTTTATAAGGTGCTGATAACTCGTTACCAAGCAACCTGATAGCAAATTAATTCTTCTAAGCACAGAGAATAACAAAAAATTAGTATGCTGTTTGGTCCAATTGGTCAAGGCCCAAAATGCAGGTCAAGACCAACTATATCAACACCTATAAGAACCTCTACCTTATGCATGCCTCTTATGCGACCTTACAATAATTCCTACAAACATTCATAATTCTATAGTACAATACATTGAAATTGGTAGCAAACCAAACGATTCACACACAAAACCAATGCACCAGCTCAAACATTCAATCGCTAGCAACCTAGTACATCATCAAAGGTTTATTCTTTTCAATTAAGAAAAGGCGTACAACCGATCCATCCAGCCTATCGGCCACCGATCTGCCGGAATCCACCCTGACCCACCCGAGAAACATGCAAAATCAAGCACCTAGGACTTGAAATAGCCGGGAGTAGGAGGAGATACGAGCGGCACCTCGATCTCGACGAGGGGCTTGCACTACAAGAGCGCTGCCGGGGGGCCGAGGAAGGCGCAGTCCGGCTGCGGGCACGTGCAGGGTATCCACGGGCACACGCGCTTGTGCTCCGCCACGCCGTGGTAGGTCCCAGCCGAAGTACCTGAACACGGGGGCTTGAGGGGGAGGAGGCATGCCTGGCAGTGGAGCAGCGTCGATCCCTGTGATTGTTAGTTTTAAGGTCAAAGCTGTGGGGGCTGTAGAGCATGTTTTTCTGTCAACTGGCCAGGATCGGAATGCACTATTGGTGGTGAGAGAGCAGAGCATGTGGCACCAAGGAATCATGCTTGCTAATCAATTTATAGATTCAAGCAAGCGGCTATGTAGTGAGACCTGCAAATGCCTCAGAGGGTGGAGAATTATATCTCTCATGGCTAGAGAGAATTTGCAGCATCCACACCTACAAACTAACAATCACAGGGATCACACGGCCATGGAGCAAAGAAACAAAGAATTCCCCTGGTGGCTTCTTGCTTTGTTGGTTTTATGCACAATCTAGCACAGGGACCTTGCCATGCCGTGCCAAGGATTCGACCAAGCCAGGCTACCAAACAAACAACCCTTTATTTATCCGCAATTTTGCACACCTTGCTCACGTAAAGAACCTGAGGTCCTCTCACACCACCCACTGCCACACGAATCAAAACAGCCACATGGAAGACGCTTCTTTGGATTCATATGGCACAATAATCTGCTCCTACGGGTGCCCAATGTTGTAATCTTGAGAAATCACCAAGAAAGTTCAGGCAACAAAAGGCAAAGAACGGAACGAACCTGCGGGAGCTTGACGGTGGTGGAGGCGGCCACGATGCAGTAGCCGAGGAGCTTGGAGATGAGCGGGAGAAGGCATTCTTTCTCCGGGATCTTAGCGTCTGACAGCGTCGAGAGGACGCAGCCGAAGTTCATGCCCAGGATCTCCAGCTCCGTCATCTTCAGATTCGCCAATCTCCAAATCGTCCAAGAAAAAAATCAGAAGAAAACAAGGCAGAGGATACTTCAGTCAGGAGAGCGAGGGGGGAAGAGGGAGGAGGGAGTTTCCACATATCCTCACATCAATCTACGCCGGCGCCATGGCTTCCTCCACCGCTGCCATGACTCGATCTACTTGTCGAGGCTGCCACGCGGATCCCCCCCCCCCGCGCATGTCTCCGCTCCCCCGTTCGCTAGCGTCATGAACCCTGGCACCAGATCTATTGGGAGAGGCGACCGCGAGCGGAGGGAGGAGGAGGTGTGGAGCGACGAGATGTGAGGAGAGGCATAGGAGGATGCAGATTGGGAGGAGCGGCAGCGTGGGAAAGATTTGGTGGGGCGTGGGAGGGAGAGGGACTAGGACGTGTGGATTAGTTGTAGTGCGGGGCACGGGTGCGGTGCTGCTACCACCGTGTCTATCCGTAGTAGTAGCATGGGTAATATACCCACACTACGGCTGTCAACTTACTAGTAGCGCGACTTTTATACCCCGCGCTACTACTATGGTCCATCCCAGGGACACGGTGAGGATCACTTAGTAGTAGCGTGGGAACGGTAGACCCGTGTTACTACTATTCTCTAGTAGTAGCGCACTGTTTTCACCCGCGCTGCTAGTAAGTAGTAGTAGCATGGGGCTCCTAGCCTTCGCTGCTGCTAAGATTCTGTGTATAAGGTTTTCCCTAGTAGTGTACCATCAACAAGGTAAGGTAATAAGAAAGCAACATTGACACAATGAATGATTGGGCAACCAGAAGATCACTACAATTTAGTAATGTGCATGATATGAGATAGTACACTCATCCAACTTAGTATGTAAAACTACCAGGCAGTTTTCCTTACAAAAATAAACATTGTCTCCTTTAATTATGCATTTTGCTACAAGTAAAATTAGATTGGATAAAGGTTGGATTCACGCCGATTAACAAAATACATGCGGATGTAAAAATATAGTGATATACAACAGGTACTTACATCAGCATTGGAGCACAGAGAATTCCCGCAAGGTACTTTCCTCAAACACGATCCTAGTTTAGAAAGTCTTTTATCCTTTAAACTTATTTTCTAAAAGAGAGATGGGTAAGAAACAAATAGAAAATATGATCTTAATGCTATAAAATTTCATGATGCAAGGATATGCACCCGTTTCTTAGAAAGGAGTTGACATATTTTTGCTGGATTGGAGCGGACTAGTTCTTTGGCCACTGGAATCTACTTATTATCACTATGAGTTGGGTTTCTTTGTGTTGGAGCAGTATCTATGAACACTGGAGTTGGTTTACTATCTCCTGGTGTTTGGATCTTTTGCAAAGACCTTGTTTGTAACCCTTCAGATTCTAACATAGTCGTCTTCCCCTTGCATGCCTTATATAGAAGAATGGTGCTTCAATTATAAAACATGCTACGACAGAGAGATGGAATAGGTACTAAAGAATAGACATGCATGACATATTGACATGTATTCCCTCCATCCGGAAATAAATGGATGTGTCGAGGCATATTTCAGTTCTATATACATCCATTTTTATCCATTTCTGTGACACGTAATCCGGACGGAGGGAGTATGATGTAAGAGCTAGGGATACGACATGACAATAGAGTAAAAACACTAGTTGAATGTAAAACTGTATGATAGCGGAATACACACAGAACAACACTGAGGCAATATATGCGTGTATGATTGGGAAACTAAGATGACATTGCAACAGACTACTAGAACATCATTTCAATGCAAAAAAACATGGTATGGTAGACAGATGGAGTACATACTGAGGAATAACAATGCATAAGATATTCAGAAGCATGATGTCCAAATTAAGTAGATGGTATTGTAATAGAGTGGAATGACAGTACTTGATTTTGAAAACATGTTATCATGAATGGAATAGGTAATGAAAAATAGGAATACATGACATATTTACATGCATGATTAGTAGACTAAGCACATGGCATTGTAATAGAGTAGATGCACTCCAGGACATTATATGCATGCTATACCCATATCACGGGCCAAGTTAGAGCAAGGACCTTGTGGGTTGAATATGATTCATCATCTTTCTTCAAGTCTTCTGAAGAACTGCCTTTACATGTTCCATCATATTGGGTATCATTGACGCCAACACTGGTACACGCCGGTGCTATACAAACGGGTTTTAACCCCTTTCCACAACGACATTTAGAACCATCGCCAAGTGAGTGTGGGCGATAGGGGGGGTCCTTCCCACACGACCTAGAAACCGTCGGGGATAGGGAGCCAAGATGCATATACAATACTCCTACTCGTTTGTGCTTGCATTACCATTGTAGTCGGTATTCTGTGGTGCTACATTTACGATGCGCGACCCATCACAAACGGTTAACTATTACAAAATGTGTATGATAAGCATTCCCAAACCATATGCGATAACTAATTAAGAAGATTAGCTAATCGTCGTACGATTGTCGGATAGGACTACGAAACATCGGACCGTCGTAACATCGTCGTACACGATAACTATCGCACACGCTATTCTGTGGTGCAATGTTTATGATGCATACTTCATCAGAAATAGTTCATGGTTGAGAATCGTGTACGATAAGGAAACTATCACAAACGTTTGTTTTCCCGCACCATTTGTGATATTGTCTGACATCGCACACGCTTTGCAAACGGTAACTGTGTGCACGCTTGCACACGTTTCCTCTTTGTGAACCGTCTCAGATTATGGTGTATGTCGCAAACGTTTGTGTTTTATCAACCGTGTGTGTCATAATGACTTGGAGAGCGTACTTTCACCGTAATTTAATTGCTGCTATATCAAATTGTATCGGATTTGAATATGAATTTGAATGTATGTTATAGCTTTATTCATATCCATCAGGTTCAGACAACCAATGCATTATTCGATTCATAGATACATATCAAGAATTACATAAGAACCAAATAAAGAATGATGAACCACAGTTGTATACTTGTACTATTAAAGACGGTAAAGAAAGAGGCAAAATACATTCTGGTTGCTGAACAAGGTGAAGCAGAATGCCCATATTGTGCCCTCCTCCATGTAGAAGGCACGCATGACTCTAGTCCAACCCCTTGTGATGGCCGACCGCCCATCCTTCACGATCTTCATGAAAACATCTAGATAATCATCGTGTTCTGGTAGAAATACTTTAACCTTTGCATGCCCACCAGTCACGTAGTTTGAGAGGTAATCTTGAGTAAACTGCTTTGGGAATCACTGCAAAGGAAAAAAGATTCAGACATTGTCATATAATACAACTCATTATGGGTAGTAAAAAGAAGGTTGCAGAGTTCTTACTTACCATCCCGCAGTTCGCTGTTGTATTGGATAAAGTGTAAACACATAGTTTAATTGCCATCTTTTGACCCATTTTACTAACAAGCTTTATCAGCTTCCTGACTTGATGCTGGTTCATCGATATCTCATTTCCCCATAAGTAGAAAGGGTCGAAGCATCGATCTTTACCAATGACATATGTACCTAAAAGCACCAAGTTAATACTAGAAGCTAAACACCAATTGCACAATGATGTAGTACAACACTCTTTTATAATATCTTATAACATCCAATATACTCACATATTAGATGAATTAACACCTTATATTATGGGCCAGAAGGAGTTTATTGCATTCTTACAAATTATCGACTATTTAACTGCTGATGTATCCATGGGTTAGAGTTAGTTTGAGCTAGTTTGGTCTCAAATAGCCCTAAAGTATATCTAAACATGAGGGCTAGTTTGAGCTAGTTGCATCTATAACCCACCCAAAAAATATCCAACCCAAGAGGTGCTAATTGGAGCTAGTTCTCCTAGTGCATTTATTGTCAATCTAAGTATCTAACCTTGTCATCCAAACACATCTTTGGATGGAGTTAGTTCAGGGTTAGTCATGATCTAGAAACTAACTCTAACCTCTAGCTAAGTTGTATCCAAACAGGGATGTGTTGTCATTGTTGTTGTTGTTGTCTATATCTAGACATCATCAGAACATTAAGGTAACACTCTTCCTTGTTGCTATTTAGCCTAGGATTGCATATGTAGACATTAAGTACAGTGCATGTTGCTATGTAGCCTCAGATATATTACACATGGCCCTAGTTAACCTAACGGTAAATGGGTTGTAGATATATTCAGTTAAAAGTCCGATTCATCGATTAGTCCCTTATCAGCCCCCGGCCTATATGGTACCAGCTACCGATATCCTGAACAGTGAGCATATATATGCCATGGGATGAAACTAACCTCAATGGAAAACAACTGTCATTCCCAGAATTGTCCCATGTAGGTACATCGATAAGCATGTTAAGCACAACAGGCTAAACATCAACCAAAATTATCCATGGCAGACAAAATAATCTCCAAAAGATAGCTTTAGTGTGCAGGTTTAAGCATGCTAGTAAAGCAAAACAAGTGGAAAGGTGTGTTAACTGCAACAAGCCTAACATTTAACAACAAGCAAACATAGTCATTCAAACTGGTATTGTGCTGGTCTAAGTACACTGGTTATTGTTAAATAAAAATTGAAAGGCATGTGAACTAGAAGATGTAGCAACCAAATGTAGTCATGCATAGTGGTATTGTTGAAACTGGTACTGATGAAATTGAACTGCACAGTTCATACTTGCACATATCGAACAACATGTTGTGAATAACTGGAATAAACAAGGCATACTATGAACAACCAAAGATAGCATTTGAAACTGGACATATGCTAACTAGAAAGAACAGAACAATCAAAAAACTTTAAAAGAGGCATATGCTAGCTATAATAGGCTTAATAGCAAGCAAATATATGCATTCCTATCAGTATGTTTAAAACTGGATTGATGAAATGTACTGCATAGTAAATAATTGCACATATAGAGCATCACATTGTGAACAACTGAAATTAGCAAGGCATACTGCAAACAACCAGATATAGCAATTAAAACTGGACATATTCTCACTACACTACAAAAGGGCCTTGACAAACAAATCATGGGTTTCCCCCTGTGAAGAGGCACGTCAAAACAAATCATGGGTTTCCTCACATGTCACAGATGGGCTCGTTGCCGTGGGAAGAGCGTGGACCCTGGATGCGCTCCATGTTGTCGCAGATGGGCTCCTTCCCCTTGGAAGAGCATGTCTGTAGGGTGCCCTCCCTGATGTTGTAGACGGGCTCTTTTCCCTTGGAAGAGCAGATGGCCTCTTTCCCCTTGGAAGAGCCGGAGAGGGTGCCCTCCTCGTGGTCGTTGTCGATGAGGTCTGACTTGGAAGCTGTGGATCCCTAGCCAGCGTTGCAGAATGTGTCCTTCAGAAATGACAAAAGGGCCTCGATGGCGATGTAGGATGGCAAATTCTTGACAGCGAGCCAGAGGTGATCAGTGGCAAGGCCATGGATGAGATCGACGGCGGTTGAACCCGAGGGGTTGGGGGTGGGCCATTTAACCTGTGACATAGCCCGCCTCAGGCTGTCGCTGTCGACAACCTCGATGTGTAGCCGACGTCCATGACATACCCGCGTACTCTAGCCCGCTGATTGAGTGTCTGCGGCCAGTAATGGTTGTCAGCTTCCTCGGTGATGGGCGAAGAGACCGCGATACAACTCTTTTGGGCCAGTCGCTCCTCGAGCTCCACAGGAAGCATAGCTGGGCTGAGGCTGTGATGCTCTAGAGTGGGGGATGGGGATTTGTGGGAAAGGGGGCATTTGGAAGGCGTCATCTAAGAAACTCAGGGTGACCTGGGTATGGAGATCGGTGGGTAAGCTGCACGGGCAAACCGGCAGATGTTGACAATGGAGGTCTTGCAGCGGCTGTGGGGGGGACCTTGCTAGGGTTTCGAGAGAGGGAGTGATTTAGGGTAGAACCCTAGATGCCCGATCTTTCACGATTGGAGGGGATCCTACGAAGAACACGAGGGAAAAAATGAGGGGAACACGAGAGAAATCACTCAACCAACAAGATATGGTCACACATATGCTAGATCCTCTAAACACAAAAAGTGATACACGATTCAAAGTCTACAAGGCATGATACAAAGGGTCTTCTCCGTGAGGAGGTCTTGAAGGGTCTTCCCGTGATGGGGTATTCAATCCACTTGGGGGATCTTCTCCGAAGAGATCGTGAGCTCCGAGGAGAAGTAACCAAGTGGACGAGGAAAGCTCTATCTCAAAGATGAGCTATCACAATGCTAGCCCTAACTAGGATGGGGAGGAGGCCTATTTATAGTATAAGTGCAAAAGGGGGCGGAATGAAGGGGTACATGGGCTTCGGGCCCGAAGCTGCGCACACACAAGCAGCAGACGTCCAGTCTCTACCGGTCGTCCGGTCGCTCGCGGAGGTCCGGACGTCCGGTAGGGCTCGGACTTCCGCTAATTACGTTCTGTGAACGTTGTGCCGGACGTCCGGAGGTGGCCGGTCGTCCAGTTTCTTCGGTCTTCCGTTGAAACACTTCGGGTGTGGACTTACCGGTCATCCGCTTGCTGGGCATTGTTGTCGGTCGTCCGGAGGTGGCCGGTCGTCCGCTTGCTGTAGCTCTCGTCGGCTGGGACTTGGGTCAGCTAGGCCTTCAGGCGCCGAATGTCCCGTCCTATTCGGACATCCGCTGGCTGGAGTGTCAGGAGCTAGACGTCCGGTCCTAGGTGGACGTCCGCTCGCTTTTAGGGTTGGATGCAAAAGGGAAGATCACCTTGACTCTTGCAAAAAAGTAAAAGACATAAAGTAAAAGATAGGCCCTTCGCAGAGGGAAGCAGAGGTTGTCATGTGCTTTTAGGGTTGGATGCACAAAATCTTAATGCAAAAGAACGTCACTTTATATTGCCACTTGTGATATGAACCTTTATTATGCAGTCCATCGCTTTTATTACTTTCATATCACACGATCGTATAAAGCTTATTTTCTCCTCACTAATAAGTCATACATATTTAGAGAGCATTTTTTATTGCTTGCAACATGACAACTTACTTGAAGGATCTTATTCAATCCATAGGTAGGTATGGTGGACTCTCATGGCAAAACTGGGTTTAAGGATAGTTGGAAGCACAAGTAGTATCTCTACTTGGTGCGAGGAATTTTTGGCTAGCATGAGGGGGAAAGGGAAGCTCAACATGTTTGAAAGATCGATGACAATATACTTTAACTGAGATGTGAGAAAACATAAACCATTACGTTGTCTTCCTTGTCCAACATCAACTCTTTAGCATGTCATGCTTAATGAGTGCTCACAATCATAAAAGATGTCCAAGATAGTATATTTGTATGTGAAAACCTCTCTTTCCTTATTACTTCGTATTAATTGCGACGATGACCAAAACTATGTTTGTCAACTCTCAACAACTTTTATGCCTCATACTTTTGTTATGTGAAGTCATTACTATCCATAAGATCAATATGAACTCTTTTATTCTTTTTATTCTTTCTACTTTCTCGAAATCATAGCAAGATAGCAAAGCCCTTGACTCAACACTAATCTTTATTATAGATAGCTCACGGACTCGATTACATAAAGAGATCACAAAGCAAAACTCAAAACTACTTCATACTAAAACTTCAATCTACTAGGTCAAGATATTACTAAAAGGATCAAACTAAGTAAAACGGTAAAGATAGGAGTGTGATGGTGATACGATACCGGGGCACCTCCCCCAAGCTTGGCAGTTGCCAAGGGGTGTGCCCATACCCATGTGATTATGTCCTCGGAGGTGATGGAGGTGGTGATGATGATGGTGGATAATCGCACATCGAGCGTAAAAGCTCCTCCAACTTGCGGATGATGCCCTTGAGTCCGACAATATGATCCTTCAACAAAATATTTTCCTGTGTGAGATACTTGTTTTGTATGCGAGCTAACTCAATCATCTTGAAAGCTTCAATCTCAGTTGGAGTAAAGAGGTTAGGTAGAGGTTGAGGCATGTCTTCTTATTCCACCACCCGAGCTTGATCCTCCATGGCCTTCTTGATCCCTTCATCCTTGTTAATCTCCTCCGATTCTTCTCTTTTCAACTCTATCTTCAATAGCCAAGCATCCTTGTCTTCATTGTTGAAGGAGGGCGACGTCATGGTGCTCTAGATCTATCAAAAGAACAGCTCGAAACGAAAACAGGGGATATTTGCGTGATACGGTGGTCAAAACCTTCGCGAGATCATATAAATGAATTTTTACCAACCAAAATACGTAACGTGCAAGAAAACAGAGTCCGGGAGGCACACTAGGTGGCCACGAGACAGGGGGCGCGCCCAGTAAGGGTGGGCGTGCCCTCCACCCTCGTGGAGGCCTCGTGTCCTTCCCGGATTACTTCTTGCTTCCTAAAATTCTTAAATATTCCAGAACGGAGAAAAATTGCCATTAGAATTGTTTTCGAGTCAGTTTACTTACCGTACCACATACCTATTGCTTTTTGGAGTCTGAACGTTCTGGAAAGTGTCCCTTATGTATTCCTCCGGGGTTACGGTTTCAATAATATTAGTTTCAACATTGATAGGATTACCTGAGATATAGTGTTTGATTCTTTGACCGTTCACCACCCTCGGACTTGTGCCTTCGACGTTGTTGATTTTTATGGCACCAGAACGATAGACGTCCTTGATAATGTAAGGACCTTCCCATTTAGAGAGAAGTTTTCCTGCAAAAAATCTTAAATGAGAGTTGAATAGCAACACATAATCGCCTATGTTAAACTCACGCTTTTGTATCCTTTTGTCGTGCCATCATTTAACTTTTTCTTTGAACAACTTGGCATTCTCGTAGGCTTGATTCTCCATTCATCAAGTGAGCTAATGTCAAACAACCTCTTCTCACCAGCAAGTTTGAAGTCATAGTTGAGCTCTTTAATAGCCCAATATGCTTTATGTTCAAGTTCAAGAGGTAAGTGACATGCTTTTCCATAAACTATCTTATAAGGAGACATACCCATAGGATTTTTATATGCAGTTCTATAGGCCCATAATGCATCATCAAGTTTCTTGGACCAATTCTTTCTAGATCTATTGACAGTCTTTTGCAAAATTAATTTGAGCTCTCTATTGCTCAACTCTACTTGACCACTAGACTGTGGGTGATAAGGAGATGCAATTCTATGATTAACATCTTACTTAGCAAGCATCTTATAGAAAGCACCATGAATAAAAAGTGAACCACCATCAGTCATAAGATATCTAGGGACTCCAAACCTTGGAAAAATAACTTCTTTAAGCATCTTAATAGAGGTGTTATGATCAGCACTACTAGTTGTAATAGCTTCTACCCACTTAGTAACGTAATCAACAACAACTAAAATATGTATATATCCATTAGAGGCAGGAAAAGGTCCCATATAATCAAAGCCCCAAACATCAAATGGTTCAATAACAAGAGAATAATTCATAGGCATTTCTTGATGTCTACTAATATTACCAATTCTTTGACATTCATCATAAGACAAAACAAACTTACGAGCATCTTTGAAGAGAGTAGGCCAATAAAAACCGGATTGCAATACCTTATGTGCAGTTCTATCTCCAGCGTGGTGTCCTCCATAAGATTCAGAGTGACACTTGCGTAAGATCTGTTCCTGTTCATGCTTAGGTACACAACATCTAATAACACCATCTACTCCTTCTTTATAAAGGTGTGGGTCATCCCAGAAGTAATGTCTTAAATCATAAAAGAACTTTTTCTTTTGCTGGTATGTGAAACTAGGTGGTATAAATTTAGCAACAATGTAATTAGCATAATCAGCATACATTGGAGCAGTACGAGAAGCATTAACAACCGCTAATTGTTCATCAAGAAAGCTATCATCAATAGGCTGTGGGTCATCAAGAACATTCTCTAACCTAGACAGGTTATCTGCAACAGGGTTCTCAGCTCCCTTTCTATCAATAATATGCAAATCAAATTCTTGGGGCAAGAGAACCCATCTAATGAGTCTAGGCTTAGCATCTTTCTTTTCCATAAGATATTTAATAGCAGCATGATCAGTGTGAATAGTAACTTTAGAATCAACAATGTAAGGTCTAAACTTATCACAAGCAAATACGACTGCTAAGAACTCTTTTACAGTAGTAGCATAATTTCTCTGGGCAGTATCAAGAGTTTTACTAGCATACTGGATAACATTCAATTTCTTATCAACTCTTTGCCCTAGAACAGCACCTACAACATAATCACTTAAAAGGATAAATTCTTGATACTGCCCATAATCAATTTCTTATCAGCTTTATTTCAATTTCTTATCAACATAATCACATAACCTATTGTTCAGCCACCTGATTCAGCACCTACAACATAATCAATTTCTTATCAGCTTTATTTAATTTATGGAAATCAATTACCACCCTATAACCTGTAATAATTCTTTGCGGGATCAATTCATCTTTATCATTAGGAACGACGGTAATACCTCCCTTCTTAGGTACACAATGGACAAGACTTACCCAATCACTATCAGCAACGGGATAGATTATACCTGCTGCAAGGAGCTTTAGTATCTCCTTTCTTACCACTTCTTTCATCTTAGGATTTAACCGTCGTTGAGGATCTCTAACTGGTTTGGCATCTTTCTCCACTTTTATTTTGTGTTGACATAGAGTGGGACTAATGCCCTTAAGATCATCCAGAGAATATCCAATAGCAGCACGATGCTTCTTCAGAGTTTTCAATAACCTTTCTTCTTCTTGCTCTGAAAGGTTATCACTAATAATAACAGGATATATTTTCTTTTCATCCAGATAAGCATACTTAATATTATCAGGTAATGGTTTGAGCTCAAACACGGGATCACCTTTGGGTGGAGGGGGATGTGACGCCCGGATAATCAAGCTACAGTAACCTCTGCTAATGACGCCATGTCACCTCCGTTACTGTCGCTAATCTCGCGTTAGTTCAAAACGATTCGAATTCAAACTTGAATTTTTGGCAAACAAACAAAGTTTTCAAACTTTAAAACAAAAATGTTCGGACCGTGTCAAATATTGCATAGATAATTATGGTGAAGTAAACACATTTTTAGAAAATGCATAAATATTTTATATTGAATAAAACAGAAAGGAAAGTAAATAAAAAGAAACAAAACAAAACAAAACAAAAATAACAGACCCCCCCCGCTGGGCCAAGTGGCCCAGCTGCCCTCCGCCGCCCGGACGGGCCGGCCCAACCGCCCCACACCCCCACTCCCTATACCCCCTGGGGGCACCGAACCCTAGCCCCACAACCACCACACACTCCTCCTCCACTCGCTCTCTGCTTCACCCCCGATCCAGATTGGATCGGGCACTCGACAGCGCCCCGTCGCCGGTGTCGCTCGTCTCCGCCGTCACCTCCCTATCTCCTCCCCACGCCGGACCTCCTCCCCGACGGCCTCCCCAAGCCATGCTGCGCCCCGTCGCCGACGCGGCCCGGAGCCCGCGCCGCCGCCCGAGGACCTCGCCGGACCTCCTCACCGGCCTACCTCCTCTTCCTCGCCGGTCTGCCTCCTCCACAACGCGTCGTCTCCGTCGACCTCCTCAACCCCACTGCCCCGTACCCTACGCCCGCAGTGAGGACACCGATCCTCCTTTCTCCCCCTGCCCCCGCGCCGTCTGGGCCTCCCCTGCTCGCCACGCTCGGGCGCCACCGTGCAGAGGCGCTTGCCGGCAGCCCCTTCGCTCGCGTACACCTGCACCGCCGGTTTTCTCGCTGGCCGCCACGGAACCCGCCCTCCTCCGCTCACCTCGCGTGCGCCCACCAGCGCCTGCGCGAGCCCCATCGCCCTGATGCGTGCTCGCCGCCCCGCCACGGCCGTCCACGGCCACCTCCACCCGCGCCCGACTTCGGCAACCGCCGCGCCTGGCCTACCCCCCCGCGCCGGCCGCGGCCTCGCCTGGTGCTGTCCTTGGCCAGCGGCACCCTGCTGTTGGCCTGGGCAATGCGCCCCGATGGGCTGGCACCCATCACCCGGATCTGCCGAACCAGCACGCCCGATCTAGTGGCCTATGGGCCACTGACAGCCGGGGCCCAGCCCCTAGAACGATTTAAAAAAAAAGAAAAAAAATGAATCACTAAAATTTATAATTAATTAATTAAGTAGTGAATTAATTAAATTAATTAATCCTATTTAATTAATTTGATTAACTTGTTAGTTTAATTAAACAGTAATTAGTTTAGCTAAACCCTAATTAAACTAATCAGTGTATGACAGGTAGGTCCCACTGGACCCACATGTCAGGTTGACCAGTCAACCCTGTAGACTGCTGACGTCAGCATGACATCATGCTGATGTCATAAATACATTTTCAAATTAAATTAAATAATTAATTAAATTCTAGAAATTATTAAAATCTTTAGAAAATCATATCTTTTAATCCGTAACTCGGATTAAATTATTTTCAACATGAAAGTTGCTCAGAACGACGAGACGGATCCGGATACGCAGCCCGTTCATCCGCCACGCGTCCCTAGCATAGTGAACCTGCAACATTTCACCACCGGTTCATCTGTCCGAAAACACGGAACATCGGGGATACTTTCTCGGATGTTTCCCCCCTTCACATGTATCACCTCATACCGCGATAGAACACGTCTAGCTCTGCTTGTTGTCCTGTTACGCACTTGCTTGCTATGTATTTACTGTTTCTCCCCCCTCTTCTCTCCGGTAGACCCCATGACGATGCTGATGCCCCTGTGGTCGACTACGTCACCGACGACCCCTCCTTCTTGTCTGAGCAACCAGGCAAGCCCCCCCCCTTGATCACCAGATATCGCCTATTCTCCTCTATACTGCTTGCATTAGAGTAGTGTAGCATGTTACTGCTTTCCGTTAATCCTATTCTGATGCATAGCCTGACATTGTTGCTACATCTGTTGATACCTTACCTGCAATCCTAAATACTTAGTATAGGATGCTAGTTTATCATCATTGGCCCTACATTCTTGTCAGTCTGCCTTGCTATACTATTGGGCCGTGATCACTCGGGAGGTGATCGCGGGTATATACTATACATACATACATACTATACAGATGGTGACTAAAGTCGGGTCAGCTCGATGAGTACCCGCAAGTGATTCTGATAAGGGGGCTGAAAGGACAGGTGGCTCCATCCCGGTAGAGGTGGGCCTGGGTTCCCGACGGCCCCCGACTGTTACTTTGTGGTGGAGCGACAGGGGAGGTTGAGACCACCTAGGAGACAGGTGGGTCTGGCCCTGTTCGGCGTTCGCGGATACTTAACACGCTTAACGAGATCTTGGTATTTGATCCGAGTCATGCCATTTGGTCTATACGCACTAATCATCTACGCGGGAGTAGTTATGGGTATCCCGGCGTCGTGGTATCAGCCGAAGCCTTCTTGACGTCAGCGACTGAGTGGCGCGCGCTGGATTGGAACGTAAGCCTGCACTTGTATTAAGGGGGCTAGTTCTGCTTCCGGCCGCGTTCGCAACGTGCAGGTTTGCAAAGCGCGATGGGCCCAGACCCCTGCGCCATAGGAGTTAGACCGGCGTGCTGACCTCTCTGTTGTGCCTAGGTGGGGCTGCGACGTGTTGATCTTCCGAGGCCGGGCATGACCCAGGAAAGTGTGTCCGGCCAAATGGGATCAAGCGTGTTGGGTTATGTGGTGCACCCCTGCAGGGAAGTTTATCTATTCGAATAGCCGTGTCCCTCGGTAAAAGGATGACCCGGAGTTGTACCTTGACCTTATGACAACTAGAACCGGATACTTAATAAAACACACCCTTCCAAGTGCCAGATACAACCCGGTGATCGCTCTCTAACAGGGCGACGAGGAGAGGATCGCCAGGTAGGATTATGCTATGCGATGCTACTGGAGATGCTACCTGGAGATGCTACTTGGAGATGCTACTTGGAGGACTTCAATCTACTCTCTTCTACATGCTGCAAGACGGAGGCTGCCAGAAGTGTAGTCTTTGACAGGATTAGCTATCCCCCTCTTATTCTGGCATTCTGCAGTTCAGTCCACTGATATGGCCCTTTACACATATAACCATGCATATGTAGTGTAGCTCCTTGCTTGCGAGTACTTTGGATGAGTACTCATGGTTGCTTTCTCCCCCCTTTTCCCCCCTTCCCTTTCTTTCTGGTTGTCGCAACCAGATGCTGGAGCCCAGGAGCCAGACGCCACCGTCGATGACGACCCCTACTACACTGGAGGTGCCTACTACTACGTGCAGCCCGCTGACGATGACCAGGAGTAGTTTAGGAGGATCCCAGGTAGGAGGCCTGCGCCTCTTTCGATTTGTATCCCAGTTTGTGCTAGCCTTCTTAAGGCAAAGTTGTTTAACTTATGTCTGTACTCAGATATTGTTGCTTCCGCTGACTCGTCTATGATCGAGCACTTGTATTCGAGCCCTCGAGGCCCCTGGCTTGTATTATGATGCTTGTATGACTTATTTATGTTTTTAGAGTTGTGTTGTGATATCTTCCCGTGAGTCCCTGATCTTGATCGTACACGTTTGCGTGCATGATTAGTGTATGATTGAATCGGGGGCGTCACAAGTTGGTATCAGAGCCGACTGCCTGTAGGAATCCCCCTTCCACACTCCTTGGCTGAAGTTGAGTCTAGTTGATGAAAACCGTTTTACTAACATGGTTGTGCGGCCCATGGGCCCACGTCGCCATTTGGGTGGTATTAGGATCTTTTATTCCTCGCCTTTACTCTGGGAACCTGATCTCTCTTCTATTCGGGTTAAAAGGTTTTGCTAACTCTAACTCTAGGTTCTCATAAATACTTTCTCCTGGAGAGCCCCTTCATTCCAGATGATGGTCTGCTTCACCAGAAGATTCCGAAGATACTCTTTGATATTCTCTCGAGACTTTGTGCCCATCACTTTTTCTATTCCCGACCACCGATAAATCCTTATGGATAACTACTTACACTTGCCATTCATACGATCATCCCCCATTGATCTTGTTATTACAAGATACCCCGAAGTTTTCTCTATTGTTCCGAGAATACTTTGTGCCTACTGCCTAGCAGTTCTTCGCCACATGAATACCCCTTCAAATAAACCCTCGCACTTGTCGAGTATCCGCTCATCCTCAGTTGTTCATGTGTTTCACAAAAGTCTTCCAAATACTATTTGATCTTCCGAAAATCCTCTGGAGCCTTTTTGCTCTTGAAATTCTTGCTTGCTTGCATTATGGTTAATCCCATAAGTCTCGTAGTCTTATTGACATTCCTGATCATTATCATTTTGAGTCTGTTGACTCAATATGTTTGCGAATACACGCAATCATTATTGATACTTATAAATTACCTTTCCGGCTGAGCTGCCATTCTTTTAACTGGAATTGGTTCTCGACCAATCCAATTGTCGTTGATTGTACCCTAAGGCTATTCAACTTATCCATCCCTAATCAGAGCATTGCTTCTGATCCTTTGTTTTGAAAATCAAAATTCCTTTGTTATCTAAGCATTGAATTATTCCGATGTTCTATAATATGATGCTCGTGCATTCTTTCTTCCTCTGATGGAGTACCGATACTCACACCAGCTCCGTTGTGGATCACCCGATCCATTTTGGATTGTTATCCGACAGTGTCCTTCATAATCAATCACCTTGTGAGTTCTTCCCTTGATACATAGTGCCTTTGGTAAATTGTATCATCTGCTTGGCCAACCATGCTCTGCTTTCGAGCTGGTGGTATTTCCTATTGAAGCTTGTGGTATATGTTTCCACGATACCCTGACGGGTTGAACCTATGCCTTCCTTTATATGTGTGAACGCGGAAGTTTTCACGAGTCATACTCATCTGGTATTTCACCAGGTAAAACTTTCAACACTAATGCCTTTATCAAAGCGAGAAGTGAATGGAAGGTTATACATTGAAGAAGTGGGAGTCGACCTTGGACCTTGTGTTCATGCCCATGGACACGATGTATAACTTATCATGGAAGCTGCTCGTAAAAATAGTTACCCCCTTGTTATAAGTTCATCTTGTATCCGTGGTTCGATCATTTATGATCGAGGTTTCCGACCATGTTCTCCTTTAAATACCATTTCTCGTGCAAGTTTAAGCACTTGTCTTCTATAGAGTAATACCCCAGTCCAACCTCTACTTTGATTTGTCCTCGAGTATTACCCCCCTGGTATCTCAAGATTATCACGGAACTGCATAACTTCTTATGAGTTCTTCATCAAGTGCTACATTCTCATTGATTCCAATTTTTCACGGGCTCTGAGTTATTTAACACTCAAAGACACCGATAACTGACCCGAGTCCGCATCGCGATTAAGCAACTCTTGGTAACCTTCATTACTTACGAGTTTGAACTCAATCACGTTATTCCTAGCTTGTTTGGCTATATCCTTGTTGTGCCAATTTTAAGTGTGCTACCTGGTCCTGTTCCCAGAGCATAATTTTTGACGATGAGCTAAGCTTACGTCGATCTTTCCTCATCATATCATTTTGCTTTGGACAACAAGCTTGCTTTGGAGTTTGTGTCCTAACCGTGGTCCCAATAACCTTTTGCTTCATCATTCGTTTGACTTGATGTCATCGTCGATCAACTACATCTTCGTGTAACCTCTCAACAAATGTGTCGTGATCATCATCAACCTTATGAGCTCTTCCAGGATATCAATCGGATTCATGATGAGAAATACCATCCATGCCTTGATGATTTGTGTTATCATCAACCACTTTACTGCCTTCCCTCCAACACAAACTTGTTCGTGTTTTGTGTTATACCTTGAGTTCCTTGCTACCCAGCCTTGTTCTTCTTTACCTTGGAATATTACCACCTTTTATGTCAAGAATGTCGTGGGAATTTCACCACCTCTTAAGAATTCTTGGTATGGTGATACTTCTCACCATCACCATTCTTTCATGGTCCTCGTGTTGATTCCAACCGGGGTACCGACAAGTGAACGGTGCTGTTTGGACCCTGCACTTCTAGCAACCCTATTGCTTTGAAGTTAATGGTCGGCCGTTCATTCTTAGACTATTGATTATTGAATCACCATTCTGACATTGGACGTGCAACCCAACCCATATTTCGGGCGCACCTTTCAACCAATGTTTAGTTGTGTATGTTCTCTTCGAGCATACTTCCTTATATCATTTGGTCTGACAAATGTTATCTCCTTGTTCACTTAATTGTGGAAATCCATCTTTTGGAAATCTCGATGAATTGTCGTTGAGTTCATCAGCCACCTCCTTGACCTCTCCTTGGGTTAATGATGAACTCTTGTTAACGGAAATCACTTCATAGTTCATTTCCCGAGAATCTTACAGTGTCATCCTGTCAATTTGTGTTGCACCTTTCTTCTCAGGCATCCTGAGTCTGAGGTATCCTGACACCAATCAGATCTGAATCTCGGTCAGATATGATGGTTGGAACATGTTTCCAAGAGTTATAACAATGGTCTTTATGTGACCCGGTAAGGTGCTGTCGTGCCTAGCATGGCCGGAGGCCTATTGTTATAGATTCCTTTTCAGCAAGGTTATCCATTCTTCCATGAGGAAATTGTAAGACTTATTCCACAAGTTATTCCTGATGGATCCTTTGTGTATCCAAAGTCCGACCTTTGCTTGAAAGACCATGTCAATGCTATCTCGAAGCATGTCTGTGGTACTCCGATTTTCAATAAAAACATTTGAAGCACAATGCAAAAAAATTCCTTATCAATTATCCAAACACCGTTGTATGGGTAATGTCATGAAATTTCTCTACCCTCATCTAAAGGGTTTTCTATTTATATCTTGCCATGGATATCATGCTCTGCTTGTCCTTGGGAAGGGTATACCCCTGGTATATGTGTCAAACACATTCTCCTTTCCATTGTTCTGTTTGATCTGATGATCACATTTTCCTTTCCATTGATTTGTTTAACCTTGTGATCCATATGATCTAAGTAGTAATATTCTTCTGCTTATGTAAACACCTTGGTGTACAACCGTGTCAGTAAGACCCTGTTATTATTGTTAATGACTTTTCGGTAACCACCAATGGACGAGAACTTTGCCTATTGGGACACCTCATGCAACGAGCGGGAAAATGGTTCTCTTCGTCCCTCGCCCTTGGTACCGACATTGTTGCCAACATAACTGATAGCCTACCCTCTGACATGTCTTGCTATCATGACCGTGCAAGATGTCCACGCCCTTCTTACTTTAACCCACATGGTGGGCCCATAACCCACAGTTCCACAGGATCAAAACCTGACTCTCCGGTAAACCCCCTGTTGCCAAGGTTGTTCCTCGCGCGTGGCCTCGTAAGTAATTTAAGAGCCACCTTCCGAGAGATCACCAGATCTGCTATCAGACGCAATACTTATTCCCATTGCTCCGAACCCCTTTCACACTTTGTTTCAGGCAACGAACGATTGCCTATGCGCTTGAAACTTCTATTTGCACCTTCTTACTTTGCTCATGATATTTTCTTAAGTTTCAATTCGAGAGTTGCTATCCGCCACCCTCCCCGATGTTATCGACCAGATAGTCGACCTTGCAGAGGTCCGTACTCCTGGAATGCCCACCCTTTATCCTTTCCGTAAGTACGATGAAGATCCCGAAGAAAGGATGTGTACTACATCATGATGGCCTGAAGCAGAGAAATGAAGACATCAACATAATGGATCGACCGCTTCGAGAAGAGCAACCAAGACCGAGAAGATCCGTTAGAATACCGTAACCAGAACTTTCCCCCTTACTCCCCTCTTAAATCTCGGGACGAGATTTCTTGTAGTGGAGGAGAATTGTGACGCCCGGATAATCAAGCTATAGTAACCTCTGCTAATGACGCCATGTCACCTCCGTTACTGTTGCTAATCTCGCGTTAGTTCAAAACGATTCGAATTCAAACTTGAATTTTTGGCAAACAAACAAAGTTTTCAAACTTTAAAACAAAAATGTTCGGACCGTGTCAAATATTGCATAGATACTTATGGTGAAGTAAACACATTTTTAGAAAATGCATAAATATTTTAAATTGAATAAAACAGAAAGGAAAGTAAATAAAAAGAAACAAAACAAAACAAAACAAAAATAACAGACCCCCCCCCCCCCCCGCTGGGCCAAGTGGCCCAGCTGGCCTCCGCCGCCCGAACGGGCCGGCCCAACCGCCCCACACCCCCACTCCCTATACCCCCTGGGGGCACCGAACCCTAGCCCCACAACCACCACACACTCCTCCCCCACTCGCTCTCTGCTTCACCCCCGATCCAGATTGGATCGGGCACTCGACAGCGCCCCGTCGCCGGCGTCGCCCGTCTCCGCCGTCACCTCCCTGTCTCCTCCCCACGCCGGACCTCCTCCCCGACGGCCTCCCCAAGCCATGCTGCGCCCCATCGCCGACGCGGCCCGGAGCCCGCGCCGCCGCCCGAGGACCACGCCGGACCTCCTCACCGGCCTGCCTCCTCTTCCTCGCCGGTCTGCCTCCTCCACAACACATCGTCTCCGTCGACCTCCTCAACCCCACTGCCCCGTACCCTACGCCCGCGGTGAGGACACCGATCCTCCTCTCTCCCCCTACCCCCGCGCCGTCTGGGCCTCCCTTGCTCGCCACGCTCAGGCGCCACCGCGCACAGGCGCTTGCCGGCAGCCCCTTCGCTCGCGTACACCTGCACCGCCGGTTTTGTCGCTGGCCGCCGCGGAACCTGCCCTCCTCCGCTCACCTCGCGTGCGCCCACCAGCGCCTGCGCGAGCCCCATCACCCTGATGCATGCTCGCCGCCCCGCCACGGCCGTCCACGGCCACCTCCACCCGTGCCCGACTTCGGCAACCGCCGCGCCTGGTCTACCCCCCCGCGCCGGCCGCGGCCTCGCCTGGTGCCGTCCTTGGCCGGCGGCACCCTGCTGCTGGCCTGGGCAATGCGCCCCGATGGGCTGGCGCCCATCACCCGGATCTGCCGAACCAGCACGCCCGATCCAGTGGCCTATGGGCCACCGACAGCCGGGGCCCAGCCCCTAGAACGATTTAAAAAAAAGAAAAAAAATGAATCACGAAAGTTTATAATTAATTAATTAATTAAGTAGTGAATTAATTAAATTAATTAATCCTATTTAATTAATTTGATTAACTTGTTAGTTTAATTAAACAGTAATTAGTTTAGCTAAACCCTAATTAAACTAATCAGTGTATGACAGGTAGGTCCCACTGGACCCACACGTCAGGTTGACCAGTCAACCCTGTAGACTGCTGACGTCAGCATGACATCATGCTGATGTCATAAATACATTTTCAAATTAAATTAAATAATTAATTAAATTCTAGAAATTATTAAAATCTTTAGAAAATCATATCTTTTAATCCGTAACTCGGATTAAATTATTTTCAACATGAAAGTTGCTCAGAACGACGAGACGGATCCGGATACGCAGCCCGTTCATCCGCCACGCGTCCCTAGCATAGTGAACCTGCAACATTTCACCACCGGTTCATCTGTCCGAAAACACGGAACATCGGGGATACTTTCTCGGATGTTTCCCCCCTTCACATGTATCACCTCATACCGCGATAGAACACGTCTAGCTCTGCTTGTTGTCCTGTTACGCACTTGCTTGCTATGTATTTACTGTTTCTCCCCCCTCTTCTCTCCGGTAGACCCCATGATGATGCTGATGCCCCTGTGGTCGACTACGTCACCGACGACCCCTCCTTCTTGTTTGAGCAACCAGGCAAGCCCCCCCTGATCACCAGATATCGCCTATTCTCCTCTATACTGCTTGCATTAGAGTAGTGTAGCATGTTACTGCTTTCCGTTAATCCTATTCTGATGCATAGCATGACATTGTTGCTACATCTGTTGATACCTTACCTGCAATCCTAAATACTTAGTATAGGATGCTAGTTTATCATCATTGGCCCTACATTCTTGTCAGTCTGCCTTGCTATACTATTGGGCCGTGATCACTCGGGAGGTGATCACGGGTATATACTATACATACATACATACATACATACTGTACAGATGGTGACTAAAGTCGGGTCAGCTCGATGAGTACCCGCAAGTGATTCTGATAAGGGGGCTGAAAGGACAGGTGGCTCCATCCCGGTAGAGGTGGGCCTGGGTTCCCGACGGCCCCCGACTGTTACTTTGTGGCGGAGCGACAGGGCAGGTTGAGACCACCTAGGAGACAGGTGGGTCTGGCCCTGTTCGGCGTTCGCGGATACTTAACACGCTTAACGAGATCTTGGTATTTGATCTGAGTCTGGCCATTTGGTCTATACGCACTAACCATCTACGCGGGAGTAGTTATGGGTATCCCGGCGTCGTGGTATCAGCCGAAGCCTTCTTGACGTCAGCGACTGAGTGGCGCACGCCGGATTGGAACGTAAGCCTGCACTTGTATTAAGGGGGCTAGTTCTGCTTCCGGCCGCGTTCGCAACGTGCAGGTTTGCAAAGCGCGATGGGCCCAGACCCCTGCGCCATAGGAGTTAGACCGGCGTGCTGACCTCTCTGTTGTGCCTAGGTGGGGCTGCGACGTGTTGATCTTCCGAGGCCGGGCATGACCCAGGAAAGTGTGTCCGGCCAAATGGGATCAAGCGTGTTGGGTTACGTGGTGCACCCCTGCAGGGAAGTTTATCTATTCGAATAGCCGTGTCCCTCGGTAAAAGGACGACCCGGAGTTGTACCTTGACCTTATGACAACTAGAACCGGATACTTAATAAAACACACCCTTCCAAGTGCCAGATACAACCCGGTGATCGCTCTCTAACAGGGCGACGAGGAGAGGATCGCCGGGTAGGATTATGCTATGCGATGCTACTGGAGATGCTACCTGGAGATGCTACTTGGAGATGCTACTTGGAGGACTTCAATCTACTCTCTTCTACATGCTGCAAGACGGAGGCTGCCAGAAGTGTAGTCTTTGACAGGATTAGCTATCCCCCTCTTATTCTGGCATTCTGCAGTTCAGTCCACTGATATGGCCCTTTACACATATAACCATGCATATGTATTGTAGCTCCTTGCTTGCGAGTACTTTGGATGAGTACTCACGGTTGCTTTCTCCCCCCTTTTCCCCCCTTCCCTTTCTTTCTGGTTGTCGCAACCAGATGCTGGAGCCCAGGAGCCAGACGCCACCGTCGACGACGACCCCTACTACACTGGAGGTGCCTACTACTACGTGCAGCCCGCTGACGACGACCAGGAGTAGTTTAGGAGGATCCCAGGTAGGAGGCCTGCGCCTCTTTCGATCTGTATCCCAGTTTGTGCTAGCCTTCTTAAGGCAAACTTGTTTAACTTATGTCTGTACTCAGATATTGTTGCTTCCGCTGACTCGTCTATGATCGAGCACTTGTATTCGAGCCCTCGACGCCCCTGGCTTGTATTATGATGCTTGTATGACTTATTTATGTTTTTAGAGTTGTGTTGTGATATCTTCCCGTGAGTCCCTAATCTTGATCGTACACGTTTGCGTGCATGATTAGTGTATGATTGAATCGGGGGCGTCACAGGGGATCCCCTAGGATTTCAACAGGCAAGTTATGTTTAAGAATAGGACCCTGTTGAATGAATACTTCATCTATTTCTCTTCTTTTATTCATAAACATATCATTTTCTTGGTCTAGCAAATATTGTTCTAATGGATCAGTAGGAGGCACGGCAATAGAAGCAAGACCAATAATCTCATCCTTACAAGGTGGTTCTTTATCACGGGGTTGTCTATGAAACTTAGCAAAATTAAACTCATGAGACATATCCCCTAAGCCAATTGTAACAACATCCTTTTTGCAATCAATCCAGCATTAATAGTATTCAAGAAGGGTCTACCAAAAATAATGGGACAAAAGTCATCTTGTGGGGAACCAAGAACAAGAAAATCAGCAGGATATTTAACCTTCCCACACAAGACTTCAACATCTCTAACAATCCCAACTGGCTTAATGGTGTCCCTATTGGCAAGCTTAATAGTAACATCAATATCTTATATTTCAGCAGGTGCAATATCATGCATAATTTCTGGATATAAGTCAAAGGGTATTGCACTAGCACTAGCACCCATATCACATAAGCCATGATAACAATGATATCCTATTTTAATAGAAATAACATGCATGCCTACAACAGGTCTATGTATCTTAGCATCTGGTCTAGCAATATTAGCAGCCTGTTCACAGAAGTAAATAACATGCCCATCTAAATTATCATCCAAGAGATCTTTAACCATAGCAATACTAGGTTCAACTTTGATTTTCTCAGGAGGTGTATAAGTTCTAGTATTAATCTTACAAACAACAGTTGAAGTTTTAGCATGATCCTTTATCCTAACAGGAAAAGGTGGTTTCTCAACATAACTAGTAGGGACAATAGGATCATTATAAGTGATAGTCTTTTCTTCAACTGTAATAGGTGCAACTACTTTTACTTCAACGGGAGGATTATATTTAAACCACTTCTCCTTAGGGAGATCAACGTGAGTAGCAAAAGATTCACAAAAAGCAGCTACTATCTCAGAGTCAAGTCCATATTTAATGCTAAATCCGCGAAAAGCATCGATATCCATAAAAGGTTTAACACAATCAAACTTAGGAGTTATACCTGACTCCTTACCATCGTCGGAACCCCAATCTTCAGAGTTGCGTTTAATTCTTTCCAATAAATCCCACTTGAATTTAGTAGTCTTCAGCATACAAGAACCAGCACAGGAAGTATCGAGCATGGTGCGATCACTGAGAGAAAGCCGAGCATAATTTTTTTGAATAATTATTTCTCTTGAGAGCTCATGATTGGGGCATGAACATAACATTGACTTAAGCCTCCCCCAAGCTTGAGCGATGCTTTCTCCTTCGCGAGGCCAGAAATTATATATGTAATTACGATCACGATGAACAAGATGCATAGGATAAAACTTCTGGTGAAATTCCAACTTCAATCATTTATAGTTCCAAGATACTATATCATCACATAGCCTATACCATGCCAATTCATCTCCCTTCAAAGATAAAGGGAAGACCTTACTTTTGACAACATCATTGGGAATACCTGCAAGCTTAAATAATCCACAAACTTCATCCACAAAGATAAGATGTAAATCGGGATGCAATGTTCCATCTCCTGCAAAGGGATTAGCTAGCAGTTTCTCTATCATACCCGAAGGAATCTCAAAGTAAATATTCTCAGTAGGTTCAGTAGGTTGAGGAGCAACCCTTTGCTCTGCTGGTCAGGGCGAAGATACCCCGAACAAGCCCCTCAAAGGATTAGTTTCCATAGTAACAAGTAACAGAAAATTTCAGCACACTATATAAATGTTTCCTTACCAAGTTCCACTCACCAAAGGCGCTTCACTCCCCGGCAACGGCGCCAGAAAAGAGTATTGATGACCCACAAGTATAGGGGATCTATCGTAGTCCTTTCGATTAGTAAGAGTGTCGAACCCAACGAGGAGCAGAAGGAAATGACAAGCGGTTTTCAGTAAGGTATTCTCTGCAAGCACTGAAATTGTAGGTAACAGATAGTTTTGTGATAAGATAATTTGTAACGGGTAACAAGCAATGAAAGTAAATAAAGTGCAGCAAGGTGGCCCAATCCTTTTTGTAGCTGATGACCCACAAGTGTAGGGGATCTATCGTAGTCCTTTTGATAATTAAGAGTGTCGAACCCAACGAGGAGCAGAAGGAAATGCTAAGCGGTTTTCGGTAAGGTTTTCTCTGCAAGCACTGAAATTGTAGGTGATAGATAGTTTTGTGATAAGATAAATAGTAACGAGTAACAAGTAAATAAAGTAAATAAAGTGCAGCAAGGTGGCCCAATCCTTTATGTAGCAAAGGATAAGCCTGGACAATTTCTAATAATGAGAAGGAGCTCCCGAGGACACATGGGAATTATCGTCAAGCTAGTTTTCATCACGTTCATATGATTCGCGTTCGATACTTTGATAATTTGATATGTGGGTGGACCGGTACTTGGGTACTTCCCTTACGTGGAAAAGCATCCCACTTATGATTAACCCCTATTGCAAGCGTCCGCAACTACAAAAGAAGTATTAAGGTAAACCTAACCACAACATTAAACATATGGATCCATATCAGCCCCTAACGAAGCAACACATAAACTAGGGTTTAAGCTTCTGTCACTCTAGCAACCCATCAGCTACTTATTACTTCCCCATGCCTTCCTCTAGGCCCAAATAATGGTGAAGTGTCTTGTAGTCCACGTTCACATAACACCACTAGAGGAAAAGACAACATACATCTCATCAAAATATCGAACGAATACCAAATTCACATGACTAATAATAGCAAGACTTCACCCATGTCCTCAGGAACAAACGTAACTACTCACAAAGCATATTCATGTTCATAGTCAGAGGAGTAATAATATGCATAAAGGATCTGAACATATGATCTTCCACCAAGTAAACCAATTAGCATCAACTACAAAGAGTAATCAACACTACTAGCAACCCACAGGTACCAATTTGTGGTTTTGATACAAGATTGGATACAAGAGATGAACTAGGGTTTTGAGAGGAGATGGTGCTGGTGAAGATGTTGATGGAGAGTGACCCCTCCCGGAGGGAAGTGTCCCCAGCAGAATAGCTCTGCCAGAGCCCTAGATTGGTTCCACCAAGGTTCCGCCTCGTGGCGGCGGAGTTTCATCCCGTAAGCTTGCCCACGATTTTTTCCAGGGTAAAAGCTCTCATATAGCAGAAGATGGACACCGGAGGCCCACCAGGGGCCCAGGAGATAGGGGGGTGCACCCTATAGGGGGGGGGCGCCCTCCACTCTCCTGGACAGGGTGTGGGCCCCCTGGTGTATTTCTTTCGCTCAATAATTCTTATAAATTCCAAAAAGATGTTTCGTGGAGTTTCAGGACTTTTGGAGCAGTACAGAATAGGTTTCCAATGTTTGCTCCTTTTCCAGCCAGAATTCCATCTGCCGGCATTCCCCCTCTTCGTGGTAAACCTTGTAAACTAAGAGAGAATAGCCATAAGTATTGAGATATAATGTGTAATAACAGTCCATAATGCAATAAATATTTGTAGGAAAGCATGATGCAAAATGGACGTATCAACTCCCCCAAGCTTAGACCTCGTTTGTCCTCAAGTGGAAGTCGAAATTGAAATGTCCACATGTTTAGAGATAGAGGTGTCGATAAAAATAAAATACGGACATGAGGGCATCATGATCATTCTTATAACAGCAACATGTATAGATTTTATCATATAATTTCTTATGCTCAAGTAACAATCAATTCACAATGTCAAGTATGGCAAAAACTTCATTGGGAACTAATAAACTATAATCTCAGTCACTGAAGCAATCGGAATTTATCATAACATCAGAAAGATTCAACAATAGAGCTTTTCAGCAAGTTCACATACTCAACTATCATGTAATCTTCTATAATTGCTAACACTCACGCAATACTTGTGGTTATGGAGGTTCAGCCGGACACTGAGAAAGATAGGGGCTTATTGTGTTGCCTCCCAACGTATTCACCTTTAGGTGATGTCAACAATTATAGCCCATGCTAACTTACATCCAATTGGATATATATAGCATGATCTTTCAAACACGAGGAGCTTACCAAAGGATAAAATGAAAAAGGGAAAGGTGAGGATCACCTTGACTCAAACATAAAATAAAAACATAAAGTAAAAGATAGGCCCTTCGCAGAGGGAAGCAAAGGTTGTCATGTGCGTTTAGGGTTGATGCACAAAATCTTAATGCAAAAGAACGTCACTTTATATTGCCCCTTGTATGTGGACCTTTATTATGCAGTCTGTCGCTTTTATTACTTCCACAACAATATCATACAAAGCTTATTTTCTCTGCACTAATAAGTCATACATATTTAGATAGCAATTTTTATTGCTTGCAACATGATAACTTACTTGAAGGATCTTACTCGATCCATAGGTAGGTATGGTGGACTCTCATGGCAAAACTGGGTTTAAGGATATTTGGAAGCACAAGTAGTATCTCTACTTGGTGCAAGGAATTTGGCTAGTATGAGGGGGAAAGGCAAGCTCAACATGTTTGGAAGGTCAATGACAATATACTTTAACTGAGATGTCGGAAAACATAAACCATTACATTGTCTTCCTTGTCCAATGTCAACTCTTTTAGCATGTCATATTTAATGAGTGCTCCCAATTATAAAAGGTGTCCAAGATAATATATTTATATGTGAACCCCTCTTTGTTTATCACTTCCTATTAATTGCAACGATGACCAAGGCTACGTTTATCAACTCTCAACAATTTTTATGCCTCATACTTTCTATGTGTGAAGTCATCACTATCCATAAGATCAATATGAACTCTTTTATTATTTCTACTTTCTTAAGATCATAGCAACATAGCAAAGCCCTTGACTCAACACTAATCTTTATTATAGATAGCTCACGGACTCGATTACAAAAAGAGATCACAAAGCAAAGCTCAAAACTACTTGATATCAAAACATCAATCTACTAGATCAAGATACTACTAAAAGGATCAAACTAAATAAAACGGTAAAGGTAGGAGTGTGATGGTGATACGATACCGGGGCACCTCCCCCAAGCTTGGCAGTTGCCAAGGGGAGTGCCCATACCCATGTGATTATGTCCTCGAAGGTGATGGAGTAGGAGTTGTTGATGATGTAGGCTTGTCGTCCGTCTTCCAAGGCATAGGTTCACCATCATAGAAGGATGATCGAGTCTCCGGGATCCTTAAATCTGCAGCCAAACTCATCCTATTGAATCTATATTCATACTCACAGTTCTGGTTTTGCAGGTCATAGATCTGGGCTTGGAGATGCTCGATTTTCTCTTGAAGCTTGAAGATGGTCTCCACAATGACTTTGGCATCTAACTTGTGGTTGTTGGTGAACTCCGTGATCATCTTCTGGTTGACGTTGAGTCCACGCTCCACCATCCCTTGGCACTTGAAAACTTGCTGCTCCACGGCTTCGAGCTTTGTCTCCACACTTCTGGTACGCCTTGGTCCCTCCACATCACGGATGTGCAGCACCCCCTCACGCATCTCAATGGTTTGAGGGTGTTGCAGCACCTCCACAAGATAGGGGTTGATAACCCTCTCGAAAAAATTGTCCTTGGGAGCGCTTGGAGACGACATGATGCTCTTAGATCTGAAACAGAAACAGCTCGAAACGAAAACATAGGATATTTGCATGATACGGTGGTCAAAACCTTCGGGACTATATATAATGAATTTTTACCGATCAAAATACGTAATGTGCAAGAAAACCGAGTCCGGGAGGCACACGAGGTGACCACGAGACAGGGGGCGTGCCCAGTAGGGGGGGGGGCGCCCTCCACTCTCGTGGGGGCCTCGTGTCCCCTTCGGACTACTTCTTTCTTCCTAAAATTCTTAAATATTCCAAAACCGATAAAAATTGCCATTGGAGTTGTTTTGGAGTCAGTTTACTTACCGTACGACATACCTATTCCTTTTCGGAGTCTGGAATGTTCTGGAAAGTGTCCCTTATGTATTCCTCAGGGGTTACGGTTTCAATAATATTAGTTTCAACATTGATAGGATTACCTGAAATGTAATGTTTAATTCTTTGACCGTTTGCCACCCTCGGACTTGTGCCTTCAAAGTTGTTGATTTTTATGGCACTAGAACGATAGACCTCCTCGATAACGTAAGGACCTTCCCATTTCGAGAGAAGTTTTCCTGCACTTAATCTTAAATGAGAGTTGAATAATAACACATAATCTCCTACGTTGAACTCACGCTTTTGTATCCTTTTGTCATGCCAGCGTTTGACTTTTTCTTTGAATAGCTTGGCATTCTCATAGGCTTGGGTTCTCCATTCATCAAGTGAGCTAATATCAAACAACCTCTTCTCACAGGCAAGTTTGAAGTCATAGTTGAGCTCTTTAATAGCCCAATACGCCTTATGTTCAAGTTCAAGAGGTAAATGACATGCTTTTCCAGAAACCATCTTATATGGAGACATACCCATAGGATTTCTGTATGCAGTTCTATAGGCCCATAATGCATCATCAACTTTTTTACCAATTCTTTCTAGATCTATTCACAGTCTTTTGCAAAATTAATTTGAGCTCTCTATTTCTCAACTCTACTTGACCATTAGACTGCGGATGATAAGGAGATGCGATTCTATGATTGACATTATACTTAGCAAGCATCTTACGGAAAGCACCATGAATAAAATGTGAACCACCATCAGTCATAAGATATCTAGGGACTCCAAACCTCAGAAAAATAACTTCTTTAAGCATTTTAATAGAAGTGTTATGATCAGCACTACTAGTTGTAATAGCTTCTACCCACTTAGTAACGTAATCAACAACAACTAAAATATGAGTATAACCATTAGAGGCAGGAAAAGGTCCCATATAATCAAAGCCCCAAACATCAAACGGTTCAATAACAAGAGAATAATTCATAGGCATTTCTTGGTGTCTACTAATGTTACCTATTCTTTGACATTCATCACAGGATAAAACAAACTTACGAGCATCTTTGAAGAGAGTAGGCCAATAAAAACCAGATTGTAATACCTTGTGTGCAGTTCTATCTCCAGCGTGGTGTCCTCCATAGGATTCAAAGTGACACTTGCGTAGGATCTGTTCCTGTTCATGCTCAGGCACACAACGTCTAATAACACCATCTACTCCTTCTTTATAAAGGTGTGGGTCATCCCAGAAGTAATGTCTTAAATCATAAAAGAACTTTTTCTTTTGTTGGTATGTGAAACTAGGAGGTATAAATTTAGCAACAATTTAATTAGCATAATCAGCATACCAAGGAGTAGTACGAAAAGCATTAATGACCGCTAATTATTCATCAAGAAAGCTATCATCAATAGGCAGTGGGTCATCGAGAACATTCTCTAACCTAGATAAGTTGTCTGCAACGGGGTTCTCAGCTCCCTTGCTATCAATAATATGCAAGTCAAATTTTTGGAGCAAGAGAACCCATCTAATGAGTCTAGGCTTAGCATCTTTCTTTTCCATAAGATATTTAATAGCAGCATGATCAGTGTGAATAGTAACTTTGGAATCAACAATATAAGGTCTAAACTTATCACATGCAAACACAACTGCTAAGAATTCTTTTTCAGTAGTAGCACAATTTCTCTGGGTAGTATCAAGAGTCTTACTAGCATACTGGATAACATTCAATTTCTTATCGACTCTTTGCCCTAGAACAACACCAACAGCATAATGATACATCTCCAACGTATCTATAATTTTTGATTGCTCCATGCTACTTTATCTACTGTTTTGGACTATATTGGGCTTTATTTTCCACTTTTATATTACTTTTGGGACTAACCTATTAACCGGAGGCCCAACCCAGAATTGCTGTTTTTTTTGCCTTTTTTAGTATTTCGAAGAAACAGAATATCAAACGGAGTCCAAGCGGAATGAAACCTTCAGGATCGTGATTTTCCAACCGAACGTGATCCAGGAGACTTGGACCCTACTCCAAGAAGCTTCCGAGGAGGTCACGAGGGTGGAGGGTGCCCCCTGGGCACGCCCCCCTACCTCGTGGGCCCCTCAGAGCTCCACTGACGTACTCCTTCCTCCTATATATACCTACGTATCCCCGAACGATCAGAACAGGAGCCAAAAACCTAATTCCACCGCCGCAACCTTCTGTATCCACGAGATCCCATCTTGGGGCCTGTTCTGGAGCTCCGTCGGAGGGGACATCCACCACGGAGGGCTTCTACATCATCACCATAGCCCCTCCGATGAAGTGTGAGTAGTTTACTTCAGACCTTAGGGTCCATAGCTAGTAGCTAGATGGCTTCTTCTCTCTTTTTGGATCTCAATACAATGTTCTCCCCCTCTCTCGTGGAGATCTATTCGATGTAATCTTCTTTTTGCGGTGTGTTTGTTGATACCGATGAATTGTGGGTTTATGATCCAGTATTATCTATGGAAAATATTTGATTCTTCTCTGAATTCTTTTATGTATGACTGAGTTATCTTTGCAAGTCTCTTCGAATTATCTTTTTGGTTTGACCAACTAGATTGGAAGTTCTTGCAATGGGAGAAGTGCTTAGCTTTGGGTTCAATCTTGTGATGTCCTTACTCAGTGACAGAAAGAGTTGCAAGGCACATATTGTATTGTTGCCATCGAGGATAACAAGATGGGTTTTTTATCATATTGCATGAATTTATCCCTCTACATCATGTCATCTTGCTTACAGCGTTACTCTGTTTTTACTTAATTCTCTAGATGCATGCTGGATAGCGGTCGATGAGTGGAGTAATAGTAGTAGATGCAGAATCGTTTCGATCTACTTGTTTTGGACGTGATGCCTATATACATGATCATTGCCTAGATATACTCATAACTATGCTCAATTCTGTCAATTGCTCAACAGTAATTTGTTCACCCACCGTAGAATACTTATGCTCTTGAGAGAAGCCACTAGTGAAACCTATGGCCCCCGGGTCTATTCTCATCATATCAATCTATATCACTTTATTTACTTGCTTTGTTTTTTACTTTGCCTTTATTTTTACTTTGCATCTATCTATCAAAAATACCAAAAATATTATCTCTATCAGATCTCACTCTTGTAAGTGACCGTGAAGGGATTGACAACCCCTAAGCGTTGGTTGCGAGTTGCTATCGTTTTGTGTAGGTACGAGGGACTTGTGCGTGGTCTCCTACTAGATTGATACCTTGGTTCTCAAAAACTGAGAGAAATACTTACGCTACTTTACTGCATCATCCTCTCCTCTTCGGGGAAATCCAACGCAGTGCTCAAGAGGTAGCAAGAAGAATTTCTGGCGCCGTTGCCGGGGAGGCTCATGCAAGCAAGTCAACCATACCAAGTACCCATCGCAATCCCTATCTCTCGCATTACATTATTTGCCATTTGCCTCTCGTTTTCCTCTCCCCCACTTCACCCTTGCCGTTTTATTTGCCTTCTCTTTCCCAATCTCCTCCTCTCTTTCCCGTTTGCCTTTTTCCCTTTGCCTTTCTGTTTGCTTGTGTGTTGGATTACTTGTTGCCATGGCACAAGATAATACCAAATTGTGTGATTTCTCGAATACCAATAATAATGATTTCCTTAGTACTCTGATTGCTCCTCTTAATAATGATGAGTCTTGTGAAATCAATACTGCTTTGCTGAATCTTGTTATGAAAGATCAATTCGCCGGCCTTCCTAGTGAAGATGCCGCTACTCATCTAAACAATTTTGTTGATTTGTGTGATATGCAAAAGAAGAAAGATACGGATAACAATATTGTCAAATTGAAGTTATTTCCGTTTTCACTTAGAGATCGTGCTAAAGTTTGGTTTTCGTCTTTGCCTAAAAATAGTATTGATTCTTGGAACAAGTGCAAAGATGCTTTTATCTCTAAGTATTTTCCTCCCGCTAAGATTATCACTCTTAGGAACGATATCATGAATTTTAAACAACTTGATCATGAGCATGTTGCCCAATCTTGGGAAAGAATAAAATTAATGCTTCGCAATTGCCCTACTCATGGTTTGAATTTATGGATGATCATACAAATTTTTTATGCCGGATTGAATTTTGCTTCTAGAAATCTTTTAGATTCGGCCGTGGGAGGCACTTTTATGGAAATTACGTTAGGGGGTGCTACCAAATTGTTTGATAATATTATGGCTATTTATTCTCAATGGCACACCGAAAGATCGTCTAGTAAAAAAGTGCATGCTATAGAAGAAATCAATGTTTTGAGTGAAAAGATGGATGAACTTATGAAGATGTTTGCTCCTAAAAATACTCCTCTTGATCCCAATGATATGCCTTTATCTACTTTTCTTGAGAATAATAATGAATCTATGGATGTGAATTTTGTTGGTAGGAATAGTTTTGGAAACAACGCTTATAGAGGGAATTTTAATCCTAGGCCTTATCCTAGTAATCCTTCTAATAATTATGGAAATTCCTACAATAACTCTTATGGGAATTTTAATAAGATGCCCTCTGAATTTGAGAGTAGTGTTAAAGAGTTTATGAATTCACAAAAGAATTTTAATGCTTTGCTTGAAGAGAAATTGCTTAAAGTTGATGATCTGGCTAGGAACGTTGATAGAATTTCTCTTGAAATTGATTCTTTAAAGCTTAGATCTATTCCTCCTAAGCATGATATCAATGAGTCTCTCAAAGCCATGAGAATTTCCATTGATGAGTGCAAGGAAAGAACCGCTAGGATGCGTGCTTCCAAAGATGCTTTTATTAAAGCGTGTTCTTCCAATCCCTAAGAAAATCAAGATGAAGATCTAAAAGTTATTGATGTATCCCCCATTAAATCTTTGTTTTGCAATATGAATCTTGATGAATCTGAAGATTATCTTCCTTTACCTAGAAGGCATTCTAAGAATTCGGAGTTTCTAGATCTTGATGATGAAATTGATGAAAGTGGGATTGAAATAAATAAAAACCGTGATGTTGCTAAACCCACTATTTTGGATCTCAAGGAATTTAATGAAAATTTCTCTTTTACTGGTTGTATTTCCTTGTTGCAATCCGTGCTAGAATCTCCTCAAGCTTATAGTTAAAATAAGGCGTTTACCGAACACATTGTTGATGCCTTGATGCAATATTATGAAGAAAAACTTGAGTTGAAAGTTTCTATCCCTAGAAAACTCTATGATGAGTGGGAACCTACTATTAAAATTAAAATTAAAGACTTTGAGTTTCATGCTTTGTGTGATTTGGGTGCTAGTGTCTCTACTATCCCCAAAACTTTATGTGATTTGCTAGATTTCCGTGATTTTGATGATTGCTCTCTAAACTTGCATCTTGCAGATTCCACTATTAAAAAGCCTATGGGAAGAATTAATGATGTTCTTATTGTTGCAAATAGGAATTATGTGCCCGTAGATTTTATCATTCTTGATATAGATTGCAATCCTTCATGTCCTATTATTCTTGGTAGACCTTTCCTTAGAACGATCGGTGCAATTATTGATATGAAGGAAGGGAATATTAGATTCCAATTTCCCTTAAAGAAGGGTATGGAACACTTCCCTAGAAAGAAAATAAAATTACCATATGAATCTATCATGAGAGCCACTTATGGATTGCCTACCAAAGATGGTAATACCTAGATCTATCCTTGCTTTTATGCCTAGCTAAGGGCGTTAAACGATAGCGCTTGTTGGGAGGCAACCCAATTTTATTTTGTGTTTTTTGTTTTTGATTCTGTTTAGGAATAAATAATCCATCTACCTTCTGTTTGGATGTGGTTTTATGTTTTAATTAGTGTTTGTGCCAAGTAGGACCTATAGGACAACCTACGATGATAGTTGATTTGATTCTGCTAAAAAACAGAAACTTTGCACACACGAATTTAGTTATGATAAATCACAGGAATGTGATTTTGCGTTGATTCTTTTTGCTGATGATCAATAAACAAATTTTCCAGGACTTCCTATTTTGTTAGAATTTTTAGAGTTCCAGAAGTTTGCGTTAGTTACAGATTGCTACAGACTGTTCTGTTTTTGACAGATTCTGTTTTTCATGTGTTGTTTGCTTATTTCAATGCATCTATGGCTAGTAATTCAGTCTATGAACCATAAGGAAGTTGGAATACAGTAGGTTTAACACCAATATAAATAAAGAATGAGTTCATTAAAGTACCTTGAAGTAGTGTTTTGTTTTCTTTCTCTAACGGAGCTCACGAGATTTCTGTTGAGTTTTGTGTTGTGAAGTTTTCAAGTTTTGGGTGAATTCTTTTGATGGATTATGGAACAAGAAGTGGCAAGAGCCTAAGCTTGGGGATGCCCATGGCACCCCAAGATAATCCAAGGACACCAAAAAGTCAAAGCTTGGGGATGCCCCGGAAGGCATCCCCTTTTTCGTCCACTTCCATCGGTAATTTACTTGGAGCTATATTTTTATTCACCAACATGATATGTCTTTTGCTTTGAGCATCTTGTATTATTTGTGTCTTTGCTTGTTAGTCTACCACAATCATCCTTGCTGTACACATCTTTTGAGAGAGCCATACATGAATTGGAATTTGTTAAAATACTCTATGTGCTTCACTTATATCTTTTGAGCTTGATAGTTTTGCTCATAGTGCTTCACTTATATCTTTTGAGCGTGATATTTTTGCTCTAGTGCTTCACTTATATCTTTTAGAGCACGGTGGTGGATTTGTTTTAAAGAAACTATTGATCTCTCATGCTTCACTTAGATTAATTTGGGAGTCATTGATAGCATGGTAATTTGCTTAGTGTTAATATACTTAGTGTTCAAGACATGTGAAACTTTCTTTTGAGTAAATTGAATTCTAAAGATAAGTTTGGTGCTTGATAATTGTTTTGAGATATGGAGGTAATAATATCAAAGTCGTGCTAGTTGATAATTGTGAATTTGAGAAATACTTGTGTTGAAGTTGCAAGTCCCGTAGCATGCACGTATGGGTAAAGTTGTGTAACAAATTTGAAACATGAAGTGTACCTGGCTTGTGCATCCTTATGAGTGGCGGTCGGGGACGAGTGATGGTCTTTTCCTACCAATCTATCCCCCTAGGAGCATACACATAGTACTTGAATTTTTTGATGGCTTCTAATTTTTTTGCAATAAGTATATGAGTTCTTTTGACTAATGTTGAGTTCATGGATTATACGCACTCTCACCTTTCCACCTTTGCTAGCCTCTCTAATACCGCGCACTTTTCACCGGTATCATACACCCACCATATACCTTCCTCAAAAAAGCCACCATACCTACCTATCATAGCATTTCCATAGCCATTCCGAGATATATTGCCATGCAACTTCCATCATCATCATCATGACATACATTACTTACTCGAGAACGAGCAGGAATTAAGCTTGGGGATGCCTGATACGTCTCCAACGTATCTATAACTTTTGATTGCTCCATGCTACTTTATCTACTGTTTTGGACTATATTGGGCTTTATTTTCCACTTTTATATTACTTTTGGGACTAACCTATTAACCGGAGGCCCAGCCCAGAATTGCTGTTTTTTGCCTTTTTCAGTATTTCGAAGAAACAGAATATCAAACGGAGTCCAAACGGAATGAAACTTTCGGGATCGTGATTTTCCAACCGAACGTGATCTAGGAGACTTGGACCCTACTCCAAGAAGCTTCCGAGGAGGTCACGAGGGTGGAGGGTGCACCCCCTACCTCGTGGGCCCCTCGGAGCTCCACCGACATACTCCTTCCTCCTATAGATACCTATGTATCCCCGAACGATCAGAACAGGAGCCAAAAACCTAATTCCACTGCCGCAACCTTCTGTATCCATGAGATCCCATCTTGGGGCCTATTCAGGAGCTCCGCCGGAGGGGGCATCCACCACGGAGGGCTTCTACATCATCACCATAGCCCCTCCGATGAAGTGTGAGTAGTTTACTTCAGACCTTAGGGTCCATAGCTAGTAGCTAGATGGCTTCTTCTCTCTTTTTGGATCTCAATACAATGTTCTCCCCCTCTCTCGTGGTGATCTATTCGATGTAATCTTCTTTTTGCGGTGTGTTTGTTGAGAATGATGAATTGTGGGTTTATGATCCAGTATTATCTATGGAAAATATTTGATTCTTCTCTGAATTCTTTTATGTATGATTGAGTTATCTTTGCAAGTCTCTTCCAATTATCTTTTTGTTTTGGCCAACTAGATTGGTAGTTCTTGCAATGGGAGAAGTGCTTAGCTTTGGGTTCAATCTTGCAGTGTCCTTACTCAGTGATAGAAAGAGTTGCAAGGCACGTATTGTATTGTTGCCATCGAGGATAACAAGATGTTTTTTATCATATTGCATGAACTTATCCCTCTACATCATGTCATCTTGCTTACAGCGTTACTCTGTTTTTACTTAATACTCTAGATGCATGCTGGATAGCGGTCGATGAGTGGAGTAATAGTAGTAGATGCAGAATCATTTCGATCTACTTGTTTTGGACATGATGCCTATATACATGATCATTGCCTAGATATACTCATAACTATGCTCAATTCTGTCAATTGCTCAACAGTAATTTGTCACCCACTGTAGAATACTTATGCTCTTGAGAGAAGCCACTAGTGAAACCTATGGCCCCCGGGTCTATTCTCATCATATTAATCTATATCACTTTATTTACTTGCTTTGTTTTTACTTTGCCTTTATTTTTACTTTGCATCTATCTATCAAAAATACCAAAATTATTATCTCTATCAGATCTCACTCTCGTAAGTGATCGTGAAGGGATTGACAACCCCTAAGCATTGGTTGCGAGTTGCTATCGTTTTGTGTAGGTACGAGGGACTTGTGCATGGTCTCCTACTGGATTGATACCTTGGTTCTCAAAAACTGAGGGAAATACTTACGCTACTTTACTGCATCATCCTCTCCTCTTCAGGGAAATCCAACGCAGTGCTCAAGAGGTAGCACATAATCACTAGCATCACACATAATTTTGAAAGGTAAATTCCAATCAGGTGGCTGAACGATGGGTGCAGTGATCAAAGCTTTCTTAAGTATTTGAAATTCTTCTACACAATCATCATCAAAGACAAAAGGAATATCTTTTTGCAATAAATTAGTCAGAGGCCTAGAGATTTTAGAAAAGTCCTTAATGAACCTCCTATAAAACCCGTCATGACCAAGGAAACTTCTTATACCTTTTATGTCCTTGGGACATGGCATCTTTTCAATAGCATCAACCTTGGCTTTATCAACTTCAATACCTCTCTCGGAGATCTTGTGCCCCAATACAATGCCTTCATTAACCATAAAGTGACACTTTTCCCAATTCAGGATGAGACTAGTGTCTTCGCATCTCTGCAAAACTCGATCAAGGTTGCTGAAACAATCATCAAAAGAGGATCCATAAACGGAGAAATCATCCATGAATACCTCACAAATCTTTTCACAAAAATCAGAGAATATAGCCATCATGCATATTTGAAAGGTAGCAGGTGCATTACATAAACCAAAAGGCATATGTCTATAAGCAAAAGTACCAAAAGGGCAAGTAAAAGTAGTTTTAGATTGATCCTTCGCTGACACAGGTATCCGAGAGAAACCAGAATAACCATCTAGAAAGCAGAAATGAGTGTGTTTGGATAGTCTTTCTATCATTTGATCAATAAAAGGTAAAGGGTAATGATCTTTCTTAGTAGCTTTATTTAACTTACCGAAATCAATTACCATCCTATAACCTGTAATAATTCTTTGCGGGGTCAATTCATCTTTATCATTAGGAACAACGGTAATACCTCCCTTTTTAGGAACACAATGGACAGGGCTTACCCATTCACTATCAACAACGGGATAAATAATACCTGCCTCAAGGAGCTTTAGTATCTCCTTTCTTACCACTTCCTTCATCTTGGGATTTAGTCGTCCTTGAGGATCTCTAACTGGTTTGGCATCGTCCTCTAATTTAATTTTGTGTTGGCATAACGTGGGACTAACGCCCTTAAGATCATCCAGAGTATATCCAATAGCTGCTTGGTGCTTCTTCAGAGTTTTCTATAATCTTTCTTCTTCTTGCTCTGAAAGGTTAGAACTAATAATAACATGATATATTTTATTTTCATCAAGATAAGCATACTTAAGATTATTAGGTAATGGTTTGAGTTCAAACACGGGATCACCCTTGGGTGGAGGAGGATCCCCAAGAATTTCAACGGGAAGGTTATGTTTCAGCATAGGTTCCTGTTTAAGGAACACTTCATCTATTTCCCTTCTTTCCTTCATAAACATATCGTTTTCATGGCCTAGAAAATATTGTTCTAACGGATCAGTAGGAGGTACGACAATGTAAGCAAGACCAATAATCTCATCCTTACTAGGTGGTTTCCTATCACGAGGTTGTCTACGAAACTTAGCAAAATTAAACTCATGAGACATACCATCAGGCCAATGGTGACAATATTTTTTTCACAATCAATCTTAGCACTAGATGTATTCAAGAAGGGTCTACCAAAAATAATGGGACAAAAATCATCTTGTGGGGAGCCAAGAACAAGAAAATCAGCAGGGTATTTAACCTTCCCACACAAAACTTCAACATCTCTAACAATCCCAAAGGGTTTAATGGTATCCCTATTAGCAAGCTTAATAGTAACATCAATGTCTTCTAATTCAGTGGGTGCAATGTCATGCATAATTTCTTGATATAAGGTATAAGGTATTGCACTAGCACTAGCACCCATATCACATAAGCCATGATAATAATGATCTCTTATTTTAACAGAAATAACAGACATGCCTACGACAGGTCTACATGTCTTAGTGTCTGGTCTAGCAATATTAGCAGCTTCACCACAGAAATAAATAACGTGCCCATCTAAATCATCATCCAAGAGATCTTTAATCATAACAATACTAGGTTCAACATTAATTTGCTCAGGAGGTGTATAAGTCCTAGTATTACTCTTACGAACAACAGTCGAAGCTTTAGCATGATCCTTTATCCTAACAGGAAAGGGAGGTTTCTCAACATAAGTAGTAGGAACAATAGGATCACTATAGGTGATAGTCTTTTCTTCAACTGTACCAGGTGCAACTACTTTCACTTCAACAGGAGGATTATATTTAAACCACTTCTCTTTAGGGAGATCAACATGAGTAGCAAAAGATTCACAGAAAGTAGCTACTATCTCAGAGTCAAGTCCATACTTAGCGCTAAATCCACGAAAAGCATCGGTATCCATAAAAGATTTAACACAATCGAACTTAGGTGTCATACCTGACTCCTTACCATCGTCGGAACCCCAATCTTCAGAGTTGCGTTTAATTCTTTCCAATAAGTCCCATTTGAAATCAATAGTCTTCAGCATATAAGAACCAGCATAGGAAGTATCGAGCAGGTTGCGATTATTAAGAGAAAGCCGAGCATAAAAGTTTTGTATAATCATTTCCCGAGAGAGCTCATGATTGGGGCATGAATATAACATTGACTTAAGCCTCCCCCAAGCTTGAGCGATGCTTTCTCCTTCGCGAGGCCAGAAATTATATATGTAATTACGATCATGATGAACAAGATGCATAGGATAGAACTTCTCGTGAAATTCCAACTTCAATCGCTTATAATTCCGAGATCTCATATCAACACATAGCCTATACCATGTCAATGCACCTCCCTTCAAAGATAAAGGGAAGACCTTCCTTTTGACAACATCATCGGGAATACCTTCAAGCTTAAATAATCCACAAACTTCATCCACAAAGAGAAGGTGTAAATCGGGATGCAATGTTCCGTCTCCTGCAAATGGATTAGCTAGCAGTTTCTCTATTATACCCGAAGGAATCTCAAAGTAAATATTTTCATAAAGTTCAGTAGGTTGAGGAGCAACTCTTTGCTCTTCTGTCGGGGTGAAGATACCCCGAACAAGCCCCTCAAAGGATTAGTTTCCATAGTGACAAGTAACAGAAAATTTCAGCACACTATATAAATGTTACCTTAGCAAGTTCCACTCACCAAAAGCGCTACACTCCCCGGCAACGGCGCCAGAAAAGAGTCTTGATGACCTACAAGTGTAGGAGATCTATCATAGTCCTTTCAATAAGTAAGAGTGTCGAACCCAACGAGGAGCAGAAGGAAATGATAAGCGGTTTTCGATAAGGTTTTCTCTACAAGCACTGAAATTGTAGGTGATAGATAGTTTTGTGATAAGATAAATAGTAACGAGTAACAAGTAAATAAAGTAAATAAAGTGCAGCAAGGTGGCCCAATCCTTTATGTAGCAAAGGATAAGCCTGGACAATCTCTAATAATTAGAAAGGAGCTCCCGAGGACACATGGGAATTATCGTCAAGCTAGTTTTCATCACGTTCATATGATTCGCGTTCGGTACTTTGATAATTTGATATGTGGGTGGACCGGTACTTGGGTACTGCCCTTACTTGGACAAGCATCCCACTTATGATTAACCCCTATTGCAAGCGTCCGCAACTACAAAAGAAGTATTAAGGTAAACCTAACCACGACATTAAACATATGGATCCATATCAGCCCCTAATGAAGCAACACATAAACTAGGGTTTAAGCTTCTGTCACTCTAACAACCCATCATCTACTTATTACTTCCCCTTGCCTTCCTCTAGGCCCAAATAATGGTGAAGTGTCATGTAGTCGATGTTCACATAACACCACTAGAGGAAAAGACAACATACATCTCATCAAAATATCGAACGAATACCAAATTCACATGACTACTAATAGCAAGACTTCACCCATGTCCTCAGGAACAAACGTAACTACTCACAAAGCATATTCATGTTCATAATCAGAGGAGTAATAATATGCATAAAGGATCTGAACATACGATCTTCTACCAAGTAAACCAATTAGCATCAACTACAAGGAGTAATCAACACTACTAGCAACCCACAGGTACCAATTTGTGGTTTTGATACAAGATTGGATACAAGAGATGAACTAGGGTTTTGAGAGGAGATGGTGCTGGTGAAGATGTTGATGGAGATTGACCCCCTCCCAATGAGAGGATCATAGGTGATGACGATGGTGATGATTTCCCCCTCCCGGAGGGAAGTTTCCCTGGCAGAACAGCTCCGCTGGAGCCCTAGATTGGTTCTGCCAAGGTTCCACCTCATGGCGGTGGAGTTTCGTCCCGTAAGCTTGCTTATGATTTTTTCCAGGGTAAAAGCCTTCATATAGCAGAAGATGGGCACCGGAGGGCCATCAGGGGCCCAGGAGACAGGGGGCGCGCCCAGTAGGGGTGGGCGCGCCCCCCACCCTCCTGGCCAGGGTGTGGGCCCCCTCTGGTACTTTCTTTGCTCAATAATTCTTATTACTTCCAAAAATGACTTTCGTGGAGTTTCAGGACTTTTGGAGGTGTGCAGAATAGGTTTCCAATATTTGCTCCTTTTCCAGCTAGAATTCCAGCTGCCGGCATTCTCCCTCTTCATGATAAACCTTGTAAAATAAGAGAGAATAGCCATAAGTATTGTGACATAACGTGTAATAACAGCCCATAATGCAATAAATATCAATATAAAAGCATGATGCAAAATGGATGTATCAGGTGGTCAAAATCAAGAGCCCAAATCACGCCCTGTTTGGACGGCCGGCTTATGCCAAGTTCATGGCACGATCATGTTATGTTTATTTCAGCTCAAGATGCCAGGTCATAAGGGCACCATCACAGTGCATGGGAGTCGAAAAATAGCCTTGGAATGTGAGGAAGGCAATGCTGCTTACGCTGAATCTGTTTGTGCAATAGAGGAGTTAAAGTTCTACAAGGACAATGTTGACCCGGTGGACATGACATCTTTGAAGAAACCGACCACAGAGCATGAGCTGGTAATGAAGTTTGATTCGACCGATGATACCAAGCTTGTTGATTTTGTTCTAGGCAACTCATCTAAGCAGTTCAGTATTAGTGCCAATCTGGATCCCAAATTGGAAAGCACGCTCATCGAGTTCATCCATGAGAATCGGGACATCTTCGCATGGAAACCTTCTGACATGCCGGGTGTACTGAGGGAACTCTCTGAGCACACTCTCAATATGATCCAAAATTTAAGTCGGTCAAGCATTTTCTTCGGCGGTTCAATGAAGAGAGGCGTAAGGCCATTGGTGAGGAAGTGGCCCAGCTCTTGGCGGCCGGGTTCATTATTGAAGTCTTTCATCCGGAGTGGTTAGCTAACCCGGTGCTGGTACTTAAGAAGAACGACACTTGGCGTATGTGTGTGGATTACACAGATTTAAACAAAGCTTGCCTGGCTGATCCCTTTGCTCTCCCTCGTATTGATCGGATCATTGATGCTACGGCGGATTGTGAGCGCTTGAGATTTTTGGATGCTTATTCTGGTTATCATCAGATCAAGATGGCAGTTAAGGACCAGGAGAAGATGACTTTTATTACTCCATTTGGAGACCTCTGCTATGTGCCTATGCCTTTTGGGCTTAAGAGTGCCCAGGCGACTTATCAATGGTGTGTGCAGAACTGTCTTCATAATCAGATTGGGCGTAATGTCCATGCTTATGTGGATGACATTGTGGTGAAGTCCAGAGAGAAGGAGACCTTGATAGATGATCTGAAGGAGACCTTCGATAACCTCTGGGTCTACAAGATGATGCTTAACCCAGCGCAGTGTGTGTTTGGTGTGCCTGCAGGCAAGCTTTTGGGTTTTCTGGTTTCTAACAGAGGCATTGAGGCTAACCCGGAGAAGATCAAGGCAATCACTTCTTTGGCTAAACCGGCGTGTATCAATGATGTTCAGCGTTTGGCGAGTCGTATTGCTGCTTTAAGATGGTTCATAAGCCGGTTAGGTGAGAAGGCCATACCACTGTATCAGATGATGAAGAAGACAGACGACTTCGTCTGGAGTGATGCTGCTAATGCTGCCTTTGAAGATTTGAAGAGACAGCTAGCTGAGCCGCCAGTCCTTGCTGCTCCCATTGATAAGGAGCCATTATTGTTATATGTGGCTACTAACACACGTGCCGTCATTGTAGCCATTGTGGTGGATCGCAAGGAGGCTGGCAAGGAGCATCCAGTTCAACGGCCAGTTTATTACATCGGGGAGGTACTTATTGAATCCAAGCAAAGGTATCCGCATTGGCAGAAGCTCGTTTATGGGGTGTTTACGGCATGCCGGAAGCTTAAGCAATATTTTCTAGGTCATCCCATCGCTGTGGTCAGTTCTGCTCCTTTAGGAGATATCATCCAAAACAGAGAGGCCACATGACGAGTCGCCAAGTGGGCCATTAAACTTGGGCCTCATGGTTTAAAGTATGTGCCACGCAATGCTATCAAGTCTCAGGCACTGGTGGGCTTCATCAATGATTGGACAGAACTGCAGATGCCTGAAGAGAAGCCAGACAACACATATTGGACTATTCACTTTGATGGGTCCAGGAAATTGGAGGGCTCGGGGGCTGTAGTTGTTTTAGCTTCCCCTCGAGGTGAAATTTTTTGTTATGCGCTACAGTTGATGTTTCCCTGTACTAACAATGCAGCTGAGTATGAGGCCTTGCTCCATGGTCTTCGGATGGCTAAGGAGATGAGTTTAAGCCGGGTAAGGTTCTTTGGCGACTCAGATTTGCTGGCTCAACAATTCTCAGGGAAGTGGGATTCCAAGGATCCTCTCATGGCGGCTTATCACCGTGAAGTTGATGCCATTGCTGGACATTTCAAGGGTTACCAAGTGGAGCACATTGATCGCAGAAAGAACGAGGCGGTTAATGCTTTAAGCCGGCTGGGGTCTCAGCGTAAGCCGGTGCCACCTAATACTTTCTTGGATATTCTGCATAACCCTACTGTCAAGTTACCTACAGAGGAAGACTTGGTTGTTCCTGACCCGGAAGCACAATTGGTGGCGGCTCTTCACGTCATCCCAGATTGGACAGTACCATACTTGGCTTACATGACCCGGGGTGAGTTGCCTGAGGATGAAACCTTGGCCAGGCAGATAACCCAGCGGTCTAAGTCAATGACAATTTCCAATGGCGAGTTGCATCATCGCAGTGTCACTAGGGCGTTTCAGCATTGTGTTTCTCCTGAGGAAGGTCAAGAAATTCTTCATGAGATTCATGAAGGAGATTGTGGCCATCATGCTGGGTCAAAGTCCCTTGTGGCCAAGGCTTTCCGTCACGACTTTTATTGGCTGATGGCTCACGCTGATGCGGAGGATCTGGTCAGTAAATGTGACGGTTGTCAGAAGTTCTCGAGACGTGCTCATGTGCCGGCTCAAGAATTGAGGATGATTCCAATTACTTGGCCGTTTGCAGTCTGGGGGCTTGACATGGTTGGGCCTTTCAAAAGGTCCAAAGATAAAAAGACCCACCTCTTGGTGGTGGTTGACAAGTTCACAAAGTGGGTTGAGGCAGAGCCAATTAGTAAATGTGGCGCAGCCACGACGGTTCAATTCATGAAGAAGGTGATATTTCGCTTTGGCTTTCCACACAACATTATAACTGACAATGGTACTAATCTGTCTAAAGGCGCCATGGAAGAGTTTTGTCAACGTGAGCATATTTGGCTTGATGTTTCATAAGTAGCTCACCCCCAATCCAATGGTCAAGCTGAAAGGGCCAATCAGGAAATCTTGAAAGGCATCAAGCCCCGGCTTTTGGTTCCTTTGCAACGGCCACCGGGTTGTTGGGTTGAGGAATTACCCTCTGTGATATGGATCATCAATACTACCCCCAACAGGTCTATGGGTTACACGCCTTTCTTCATGGTCTACGGAGCAGAGGCGGTTTTACCTAGTGACATCCGGCATGACTCGCCCCGTGTGGAGGCTTCCATTGAAGTTGATAACGAACAAGCTCGTCAGGATGCACTTGACCTGTTAGATGAAAAGCGTGACCTGGCAGCAGCCTACTCGGTGATTTACCAACAGGACCAACGCCGTTATCACAGCCGCCGGGTTAAATCCAGAACCTTTCAGGAAGGTGACATGGTGCTTCGGCTCATCCAGGATCAAACTAATGCACACAAATTATCCCCACCTTGGGAAGGGCCCTTTGTGGTCAACAAGAACTTGAACAACGGGTCATACTACCTTATCGATGTTCGAGAGCACAAAGACTCACGTAAGTCGGAGGAAGAGACCCGTCGGCCGTGGAATATCGCTCATCTTCGGCCTTACTACACTTGAGCCACCGGCTCTCATGATGTACATAGTTTGACGATGTATATATTATGATAAGTAATAAAGTAGGACCTCTGTCCTTTTCATCCTCAAAGATCATATGTCTTCATCATTGTCATTTCGAATGACCAACTGGGGGCTGATTGTATTCGAATCTAGCTTCACCCTCTTGGTCCGGCTCATGATCGTATTCGAATCTAGCTTAACCCTCTTGATCGGCACACTGCCAAACTCACTAGGGGGCTTCTTGATCGTATTCGAATCATAGCTTAACCCCTTTTGGGTCCGACTTTGATCATATTCGAATCAGAGTCATTAAAAAACTATCAAGGTCACTAGGGGGCTTCCTGTTCAAACATGGGTTGTATTCGAACCAAAGAGAACATAGCTGTCGGTACCCTCTTGATCGGTGCAACGCCAAAGCCACTGGGGGCTACATGATTGTATTCGAATCCTAGCTTAACCCCTTTGGAACGGTTTACTGTTCGTATTCGAATAAGAAGCCTTGATTTTTTCTTTCTATTTGGCTTAAGTTTTGTTTGAAAGCAATCTTTGTTTTGTCTTGAGACCTTTTTGTTCAAAGGAAGTATAAGTGTGGTTCACATTTAATCCGGCTTGGTTTTGGACGATAAGTCGCCTACATATGACAAATCATCATATATTTGGAAGTGTTGATTTACAAAGATTGGGTTATCACCCTTACTGTTGGGTCACATAAACCGGCAGTATAAGTTCCAAGATCACAGGTATGGCATCATAGTTGTGTTTCAAAGTTATATTTTACAACATGCTTATCTGTGACTCTTTGTTCCATATTAGAGGTTATATGTAAAGATATTATAACCCTCCCTAAGGAAGCCGCCAAGGGTTTTCTTGTGATCTATTTCTGTGTGCAGGGCAGGTCAAAGACTTTCTTACGCATAAAGACAATAGATGATATGTATAAAAAGGGGCGAATATGAGATGGCGGCTTAAAAGTGTTGAGCACCAAAACGTGCACGATGGCACGACAAAGCAAAGTCATTTCTACCCTATTACATGACTCCCTGAGTCCAAATGATTAAGTTGTTTTTTCAGCAGGCTATAAACATGAGCCGCCTGGCGGATTAATTCTCTTGTCCACCTGAAGCTTCCGAGTCAGCCCTCTCCGCTTCTTCGCCCTGTTCCCTGTCCTGGAAGGTTGATGATGACCAGCAATGGCATTCAAAGCTTCAAATTCAGCTTCATCATCAATTAGTCTGGCTGGGTCAACATCAGGGGCGAAGGTATGCTTACAGATTGGTAGGATCAGGCTGGTCACTTCATAATGTGGCATTGGAATCCTCCAGTTCTTCACGTCATAACCCAGCTGGTACCTACTGAGATCCGCCTCATCAGCAATCAGTGTAGCCACAGGGCGATTTCCTTCACAAAGTGGTGAAGTCCTCCTGTTCAAATGGTGAGCCATCCTCCTTAAGGCTTGGATACCCAATGGTGATGTCGGCCGAGTCTAATTCTGGAAGCCAAGCTTTTGCCCGGCTTACGACAGCCACGGCTCCGGCTCTTGCAGACGATCGCCTTAGTTAATCGTTGGGGCAACACAGAGAGTTTCCTTAGCACATCCACTAGGAGTGTGGGCACTTCATTTGACAGGGCCACTGTGGCTAAGGCACGCTGAGACCCGGTGTAGAGTTGATTCACCAGCGTGTAAACCGCCTTCAGCTTTATCAGCATGTCTTGCTTAAGATTTGAACTCCTGGGGCCTGCATAGCAATGTCAGGTGAGTCAATGACAATTTATATGATCACTAGAAAGATTCAAATATTTGACACTTGCAGGACGACTTACCAAAGATTGCTGAGACCATCTAAGAGACATGGCGTTTTAAGCTGGATAATTCGATGGTCGCCTCTTTAAGAGCCGCTTCTACCTTTTCAGCTCGATTGATCAAAGCAATCTTTTCATCAGCCCAGGCCTTTTTCTCCATTTCAAAGTCTTTTTTCAGTTTCTCTTGTTTAGATATACTGAATTCAAACTTGGAGTTGGCTCTTTGGGTTTTCGTCTCTTGTGCTTCCAGGCGGTTCTTCAAGTCAAATACTTCTGATTCAAGTTGACTGGTGGTGGCCTGTACAAATACCGGGCCAAAATCATGACTGTTAGCATACAATATTAAGTCCCAAGCCTTTTGCAAGGAACAACACTTGGCACTTGGGGGCTAATGTCTACCGAACAATTTTACCTACGTGGCGGTTCACCAGAGTAAGTCCCAAGCACCTTGCAAGCAAGAGTACTTGGCACTTGGGGGCTAATGCATATTGATGTAAAGTATTTCTATACAAGTATATGAAGGACCGACTCATTCATGATGATTAAGCCGGCCCTTGGGGACTACGGAATAAGCCGGATTTATTTTTACATATTTTATCAAGGTATATTACTAATGCTCATAAGTTTGTTTCTAAGTCTACAACATTTCATCATAAGCACTAGACATGGGGGCTGGCATAGTAAGGATAATTTAGTACAGAGAAGGGATTGTACCTCAAACTTCTGGTGCATCTGCTTCACCATATCAATTTCAACGTCACGGCTGCTGTGTACTTGGATCAGATAGCTAGAAAAAACTTCTCCAATACTCATGTGAGTATAATCAACGACATCAAACCTGGCCTTGCGATGTTCTAGGTGCTCTTCTTTGGTAGAACATTTGGCCAGCACAGTTGGTCTCCCCGGCTCAATGTAGCCGGTCTTGGTGATCTCGACATCAATGTCTTGAGGATCGTTTGTCCTGGACGGGCTAGAGACCTCCGGGTTTTCAGAGCCAACGGCGGCTCGCTCGGCAGGCGGGTCAGCAATTGGCATTGGCGTGTCATGAGCTGGCTCAGGTGGCGGCTCATGAGTAGAGGCCTCAGGTGCGGCCATTCCAAGTTTTGTCTCTTTGAAGATCGGCTCTTCGGCCGACTTGTTCTTCTTCACCTTTTTACTGGGCTTTGCTTTTCCGCTGCATAAGATCAAAAGGTCAGTGCAAATATAACGAATTGAAATGAACACATGATAAGCAAGTTATCATTACCCTAGAGCGGTCTTGAAAGCCGGCAAATTGGACTGCATTGAGTCACCGGAGGAAGGTGAAGTTTCCTGATAATTTGAGTCAGAAGAATTGAGTGGTTGACGAGCGAGACCCGCCAAAGGATAAAATAGATTTAAATCAGACGTGACCTCCTTCCGGCGCTTCCTTGGTGTATTCAGTAAGCCAGAGGAGAGTTCTGCATCCTTGTTGGTCCGGGTCTGCCTTCGGCTCTCATGAATCTGTCGCTTCAAAAGAAATCGAGGATCCTGATAAGCTAAGGGATGTGAAAATCTTACTTTCCGGGTTACTCTTTGGATTTTCTGTCTTGGCAAAGGCTGAGAGTCGGAGGAAATGATAGTTACCTCTTCATCCTTTCCATGACTTTTTCCTGTGTCCTCCTGCTGATAATCAGTGTCAATAAGGTGGTTAAAAAAGGATCCAAGAGAGTCAAGGGCTACTTCTGACTCAGAAGTATCTTCTAGCTGAAGCAAGTCAGAGGCGGTGGCTTTCTTGCCCTTCTTCTTGGCAGCCTCTTTCTTGGCGGTTCTCTTGGCCTTCCTGGCTTTCTTCGCAGCTTCGTGATCATATTTAGCCTTCCAGAATCTATCACCAGCCTGTGAAAATCAGCAAAAGTGTGAATATAGATAAAACATCAAGGGATGAAAGTAATTATTTCAGACGGGCGGCTTACCGCTGGAGCCGGGTTAGTTTCGCAGAAGGGGCTTAAGCCCACCTTGCCACAATCTGCTAGGCTTTCATTTAGGAGAGATTTTGTCATGTCATTAATGACGTGGTCAGGCAAATCGTTAGAGCTGTGCCGTAGAGGGTCATTCTTCTTGCACGTGTAGGTACACATCAGACCAGGGCGGCGGCTCAATGGAATGATCCACCAGGCAAGCCAAACCCGGGCCAAGTCAATACCATTTAGCCCGTCCCCCAAAAGAGCTTTAATTTTAGCCATAGTGGGGGCGAGTGTCTGGCGTTCAACGGTTGTAATCTTGTCAGGAAGCGGGTGATTGGACTCAAGGCACAGAGAACAAAAGCCGGGCAGAGGGTTCTCATCAGCCGGAGAAGTGTCTTGGCAATAGAACCATGTCTGGTTCCCGTCTTTGGGATGATTGGTGGGTTGGCACAAGGAAAAATGACGTATCTCCGATGTTGGATTGAGACCCCGCCAAGCTCCAAGCTAGCTCCATTGGCACATTTGTTCTGGCGGTTCAAATAGAATAACTCTCTGAAGAGTAATAAGCTGGGTTCTTCTCCAAGATATACCTCACTGAACACTTGAAAATTGCAAATATTAGACACGGAATTGGGTCCGATGTCTTGAGGACGGAGGTCAAAGAAGTGCAGGACGTCCCTGAAGAATTTTGAGCCGGGTGGTGAAAACCCCCGGTTCATATGGTCAGTGAAGACAATGACCTCCCCCTCTTTGGGCCGAGGCTTTTCGTCCATCGGAATAGGAGCGTGATATGACATAACTTCCTTCTTCGGCAGATAGCTGGTCTTCACAAAGTCATCAAGCGTATTGTCTGTGATGATGGATTTGACCCAGTTGCATGAAGTGGGTGGTTTGGGCGGCATTGTGATGAAAGCTTAAGAAAGAGTAAAAAAATTCCGGTTCAAATTTAAGCCGGAGAAGAACATTACAATGCATATTCAAGATGGCGGCTTATAAAGGGGCCTAATGGTATATGGCTAATTATGTCAAGTTATTTAAGCCGCCATGAGCGCCATGAGCGATCAGGTTATTTAAACCTCCATGAGTGGTTAAATTTATCAATTGAGCATTGCAAGTTGTAAGCCAGCGATAATATTCGCCATGATTAGATGGATCTAACAAAATACAGATTTTTGCCTAAGTGTTACACAAACAAGTTTCACAGGGTGCATCTATTATTTTGGATCAACGGCTGTTCCGAAAAGAAAATATTCTCGACCTAAAAAGCTAGTACAGTTGAAGTTTGTGAGTTCTAATGAGGCCTCTTTACAGAAAAAAGGGATCTGCTAGTATCAAAAATGGACGCAAAACAACTACCGCATGAGTACCATACTACTTTTGGATCAAACGAGGCTGCGGTGGAAGAACTACGAAGAAACCGTGATGAACAATGAAGAACACAAAGGATCTTGCAAACCCTAATGCAGATCTGAGGTGCAGGAAGGAGAAGACTTACAGCTGCAGATTTACTGCAGAGGGTCACCGCCGTTCTCTGGATTGACTCAGGTTGATGCAACCACCGAGGTTGAGGAAGACGAGGTGCTCTGCAGTGGCGGTGGAGCTCGAGTGGAAGTAGGGTTGCGAGAGGAAGAGGATGAGGAAAGGGCAGAATGAGGAAAGACCTGGTCGTGTCTATTTATAAGGGAAGACTGATAAGTGGGCGCGAAAAACGAGGAGGCCGAAAACATGGTTATCCAGCTACAAGGATGCCTCGATTCTCGGGATGGTCATTAAGATAAGGATCCGTTGAGATATATTGGGCAAAACATGCATTAATGGCAGATGAGGTCATGGCGGGTTACCACAAATCCAAAGGATGACGTCATGGCGGGTTACAAAAATTGTATACAAGCAAATAGCAGAAGATTTTTTCTTAAGTGTTGAAGATTGACATGAACCAATTCAAATCAATCCGGGCCTAATGTTGGGGAACTATTAGGTATGACCTACCTAGTTGGGGCCGGGTTATACCTATGAAGACTCCTGAAGCCCAAGACAAAGCCTGAAGATAGCGGTACAGTTAAGGGTCCAAAGCCCAAAGGCGACTTAAGGCCCGTAGAGATAAACCGCCATATGTACATACCTTGTGTTGTAAGGCAAGAATAGTTAGAGACCGAGCCGGACACTGTTTATGAGCCGGCCGGGACTCTGTGAGCCGTTGGGCGTCGACCTTTGTATATATAGGGACGACCCGGCGGTAGTTCAGGGCAAGTAATATCAGATCGAGAACTAGGTCAAGCGGAATCTCTCTCTGGTAATCGAGACATAAGAAATCCCACTCAAAACTGGATCATAGGCTTTTACCTTCACCATAAGGGGCCGAACCAGTATAAACCCCGTGTCCTTTGTCCCGATTAACCCCTTTAAGCTTCATAGTTGCGATGGCTCCACGACTAAGTCCTTTCACTAGGACATCTGGCATGACAATTCCACGACACTAACCTATCTTGTTCTCGGTCAAGGTGATCACGGATGTCCATGCGGGCCCACGAATATATAGGCTTGTCGCCGATAACCACGCGAGGGAGTGTACCGTTTGAAGACAACCACTACATGCATATGTATGGAGGTGATGCGTGCATGCATGTTTGAATACCATTTCACAGCATTGATGTGGCGCGTGCGTCGAAAATCGTACACTCTCCCCACACAGAGTGAGATCGGTTCATGACGTGTCGTTGTACTAGCCACCCATTAAATATTTTGCAGCTTGTTTCTTACCAAAGGAGGGACGTTTTAATTTTGAAAAAAAATTAGAGATCATTAAGACATTTTAGTACATTAATTGAATGATTTTCTACGGTATAATGTGCAAAAATCAAATTCGAGCTACCTGCACACGTGACAGTGCACCTAAATGGATTGCAAAAACACATGTGTCTCACTGGGTGCATGTTTACTCCCCATGCAACATATTTCAAACAATGAGAATCTTGAATTTTAAATTCTAGTACATCCAAACTTATTTGAAGTTCATGAAACTTATTGTGTTGTCATATGGACACCAATACAAAGTTGCATTGTACTTTTTTGGGTCAAATTTGAGACCAGTTTTGATGTAATCTTTATCTAATTACAAACGGGGGATTATTAATAATTGGGAACCAATATCCCAAATAGACTATTTATTCGAACCGTGAGCTTAGGTCAACAATGGATACGTGCCATGCTTCGGTTAAGCAATAAAGAGGCATCATTAATCATCCAAATAGAAAAACTATATACGTGTTACCATGCGACCCGTGTGCCGTGTGAGTAGGCGTGAGTTGACGGGACGCATGCAAGCAGTCCGCCACGCAGGCAGACCGGGAGGCGTGCGTGCAGGTGTGTGAATTGATGGAGGCGTGCTCGCTTTGCAATGTCATTGAGAGGCGTGCGAGTAGCTGTGTGAAACGAAGGTAGGCATGCCAGCAGTCCGGTGCGCAGGCTCACTGGGAGGCAGCGGTTTGACCGCCGCCCGCCTCTCTCCCACTACTCCATATTAAGAGCTCTCCCACATTAATGGCGCGCCCGAGCAGCCACACCCCCCATCCCCGCCACACGAACAATCCTCTCTCTTCACTTGCATCCTTGACGCTGCTCTCAGTCATCATAGCCGTTAGTGTATGAGTATGCCGCCGAAGTGCCCCATCGGAGGGAGTGACGACGCCGGGGCTGCTAAAGCACCAGAGCACGGCGTGGAGATGGATAAAGAGGTTGCCGTCACCGCCAGAGAATTATCGCTGCACTCTGACATCGTCGACGGCGTCGAGCTTCCATAGCCGAAGGTGGAGTTCCACACCAACTCTGGTGACGACTATGGCGACGACTCCGATGACCACTCCGATGACAACGGACAACTGGTTAGTCATCTATACCCATTTATGTGTCAAATAGATCCCAGGGTTTCTCTAGTTAGTCCTGCCCTCCCTTTGGAATAGAAATCCTATGGTTATGTTCTCCCAATCCATGAAATCTGAGTAAGTTTCATTAGATCCGTGTAGTGTATTGATTGTTTGAATGGTACAAGTGATAAGCGATTAGTTGTTTCATTTGTGGAAATGATTTCTGCTAGTAATCCGACTAGGGTTAGTGTTCATGCTAATAATTCCTAGCGAGGACTTGACAATTGATTTTGAATGACCTACATATGTTTGTGTCATTATTTTCTTCAAGATTGGTCTGTACATAGTCGAGTGAGCTTAGAAATTGAACCATAATCTCTGGATATGTATAAATAAATAGCCATAAATTCCTAATCCTACTTCACGGCATGTAATCGTTGATTTGATGCCAAGTTTTGGCAACAACCAAATGTTTGCTAGAGATTAATTTGTAACCATTAATTTGGCGCCACATTTTTTTACTATTTGTATATGTGCTGTCTCACGATGTGGACGACGAGGATGAAGATGTCCAGAGGAGATACAAGAGGCAAATCCTGAGGGAGCTTTATGCGGGAATGTATAACAGGCGTATTAGGACCTGGGACGGCGGCTATCGATGCCCATTTTGCTACCACAAGCTTCATGACGCGTATCAAAGTGTTCCGGCGCATGCAAGAGGACGGGCATTGACTCTTTCAAGCAGAAGTATTCTCATAGGGTGGCGCACGACGCGTACGCCGAGTACCTGGGGAAGCTTCAGGATCGTGCCGACATGTGAGATGAGATGCGGGATCAAACTATGTACGCTTGAGCATGCTTAATGACGGTTGAACTATGCTTGTGTAGGTGTATGCTTATTATCTATGTCTGAGTATGTTTAATCTATGTTTACTTATGTCTGACTGTGGGATATGGATTCAATTAGTTTGGTTGATGGAATCTACCTCCGTCCTCGTTTATCGCCCCCTTTATAGTTTGTGTTAAATGTTGACCAAATATTTAACTGAGAAAATGTTAGTGCAGGTCAGCAAAAATTATATCGTTGGATGCGTATTTGAACATAGGATTCAATGATATAATTTTTCGTGACATGCATAAACATTTCTTAGTTAAATATTTGGTCAAAATTTGGTACAAATTACAAAGGGGACCAATAAACTAGGACGGAGGTAGTACGCCAATCACACACGGTTCCCAAAATTGGAACCGTGTGCAATGACTTTCGTTTTGCCTGTTGCGTCAATCACACAAGGTTGCCTCTAGCAAACCGCTGCCTTCGAAATTCTTTGTGGGACAGAAAACCCTCACAACCCTCACCACCCAATTTGAAAAAGAAAAAAAGAAAAACCCTCGCCATCCCCACGTCACAAAAACCTTCACCCCCGCTGATACATCTCCAACGTATCTATAATTTTTGATTGTTCCATGCTATTATATTATCTATTTTGGATGTTTAATGGGCTTTAATATGCTCTTTTATATTATTTTTGGGACTAACCTATTAACCGATGTGTCAGGGAAACCGATCACCTATGGGGTCACAAGGACTCCTTCTATGTTCGGCGGGAGATTAGTTGCACGAAGAGCAGGTCGAGCCATTAGCACACATAGGATTTTTATCTAGGTTCGGGCCACGAAGATGCGTAATACCCTAGTACTGCTTTATCTGGTTATATGTGTGTTCTTGAGCTTTTGAACTAGCTATGATGCGTGGTTTGTCCAAAAGTCCAAATCCTCTCTCTGTGCGCCTCGGGCCTCCTTTTATACACAAATGGGTTGCCACAGTGGCACACAGGAGGTGGCAAGCTACAGTGGTACGAGCTTATCGCTCGAGCAATGTAGGACAAGCACATTTAATGCGTTGCCTACGTGTCCCCTTGCTTTATTAGGGACGGCAACAGAGGCCATCCCATCCTTCACCGCTCCTCCTTGCCACGCCACGAGTCCGGGCCGACGAGGCATGCAGCGCCTCGCTGGCCAACCAGTTGCTGTGTTGGCGAAGTGGTAGGCTTCCATGAAGATCTGCATGCCTCCATGCAGGCGCCTGCTTAGCTGGCATGCTTATCGTTGCGCTGGAGTGGTGGTGAGGTGGCGAAACATTGCCGGGCGCGGGCCTGGCTGCGGCCTAGCGATTGTCCCCGGCAAGCCTTGGAGTCGTTCCCGGCAAGGGTCTTGCCAGAGGCCTTTGTCTTCTGATCCCACGTGGACTCGTGGGTTGCCAATCTTCATGAGGGGATGCATGCTACCAGGCATGTGCTCTCCAGATCTTGGTCTTAACATTGTCGATGCTGTCAGAGCTCTCAGCCCCAAGGGTGGTGGCCCTGCTTGTCTCTTCGCAAGCTGCCCCGGCAAGGAGCTTGCCGGGGACTTCACAGGTCGCCTCGGCAAGGCTTGTTGCCGGGTGTGGCCCTGCTTGCCTCTTGCTGCTCGTTGCCTTGAGTGTCTGTCTTGGCGGCCTCCGTGTTTTGTCTTGCTCCCCGTCGTCCTTCTCTGCTTTACCAAACCCTGTTGCAGGGGTGGCTGCGACTGTCCATGCACAAGTAAGGGGGACAGAAGTACCCATACTTTCGTACACCCACAGGAGCCCCCGGGCTTGGGCCACACATAAGCGCAAGGCATAGTTGGGCCAGGCCCAAATTAGTGCACGGCCGGGCATGGTAGAGGCGAACTGCCATGATCTTTCTAGCAATTGCGCTTCCCCACAACCCGCGTCATGTGTGTGACGTGGGGGTCGTGCGTGGGATGGCCTCAGCATGCTCGCATCATCTCGCAGTCGATAGCAAAGAGGCAGCCCGTGCTTCCCTTATTAAAAAGGAAGGAATCTGCAGGGCACTACTCATTTACTAAGTGGACTCGGGTCGCAGCCTGCATGGCGCCGCACCCCACGATCACGGGGTGGCAATCCGTCATCCCACCCGTCCTTACGCCCTCTTCTGCTTCACCATGTACCCTCCACGCGTTGGGAAGGGCAGGAGGGAGGTGCGGAGGACGTGGGTATTAATGTCGAGGCGGAAAATCAAGCATTCGTGGATTAGGGGAGCGGGCCGGTTCCGATTCCTTGTGCTTCAATAGGCCGCATTGGCTGTGCGGGGCGGCCGCCCCTTGGGCTGGGTGGCTAGGCTCCGGCCTTGCTCTTCTATAAAAGAGGAGAGGGACGGTGCCTCTCTGCACTCGCTCTCTTCTCTCCCTCTTGCTTACCATCTTCCTCCCATTCAGCATGGTGAAAGGGCGCGCTAGCGCCTCGACGGCGGCGACGAGGGCTTCTGCTCGATAACGCGTCCCTCCTCCCTTGGAGCCTCTGGCGACGGAGCGCGCCGAAAGGGGGAGAGGAAGGGGATGGGGCCGAGGTTGTCGTGGCGCTCGGGGAGGAGGCGGACGGGGCAGTGTACCTACTGCGCTCCCGCCGGCTGCCCCTCCTCTGATGGGCGGCCACATCAGGGACCAACCCTATGAGTTCTTCATTAGTCTGTATAAGCGTGTGTACAGTCGCCTCCGGCTTCCGACTCCGTTCGCTCGGGTGATGGAGGAGGAGGTCCCGCGGGCCTTGAAGCTTCAGATGAGGGACTGCGGGAATGACAGCATGTGGGCTGACGTCGACTTTCCCCGCCCTCACGTCATGTATGTTTGTCAGGGGTGAAAACCTTTTGCACGTGCCCATAGCTTGAAGGAGGGGCACGTTCTCTATTTTAAGTTAATGGAGAGCGGCCTGCTCTCCGTCAAGGTCTTCGGGAACTCCGGAATTCGCCTAGAGTGCTGTGTGGAGAGCTCCACTGACAATGAAAGCTCCTCCTCGAGCGATAGCAGTGAGGAGGACAGCGCCAGTGATGACGACGACAGCGGGCGGGGGGACGGTGACTCCGATTCATACTGGCCGCTAGTGGCCGCACCATCGCCTGGCCCGCCCCCTCCCCCTGCAACACGCCTTGTTCGGGGCTTTGTCCTGCTGTCCCTGGCGATGGTGGTTGGTGGGCTTCCTCATCAAGCTCTCCATCGCCCAGTCCCCCATGCCTGTCACCTTGCGCAGCCTGCCATGCCTGGAGAGGAATGGGGCAAGAACGGAGATTACCGGACACTTATCTTTTTCTCAATTTGTAGGCACTTGCCAAATCTTAACTTTCTAGGAAATGTACTCTACCGAGCCCATGCTTATGTTCTGTAATATCTGTACTTGCATCAGCATATTAATGAAAAAGATGAGCTTTCGCCGGGAACTCATGCACGTGTACGTTCGTGCAGAGGAAAAATGCCCCTTTAATGAAAATAAATGAGTCTCTCCGGCAAGCTACCTTGCCGGTGCTCCTGTGCCTGCCGGAGAATCACATCTGCCGGGTTACAGGCGCAGGGTCCAGCCCCCCGCCAAATTCTTCTTTTGCCCATGGTTACTGCAACTACCCCGACCAAAACATCGTTTGAGTCGGGGATGGGAGCACCCAAGTCTAAACAGAGTGGCGAGGATTTCTAATGCGCAAGTCACAAATTATGAACATGAATGGGCAGGGGAGGAACTTTATCTGATTAAGTTGTTGATGGGGACGCCGCGCCAAGCAATCTTCTCAATCTCTTTCTGGGGTGTCATCACTGCGGCGGGAGGGAAGAGAGTACGGGGGCATGGAGCCCCGATGGTTTCCCAACACCTGTTAAAATCTAAGGTAGCACAATATCCTGGACAAGTACACAAGCATACATATACATATATAACATGGACGCTAGCAGGAAACTGTACATGCTAAAAACTATCTTGCTGCGTGCAGGGTCTGTGCCTGGCTCTGTACATAGGGTTACATGCCTTGTCAGCAAGGCTAGTACAAAAGGTGGATGCTAGAGCTCCTAGCAACCACGCCGTATGGGTAAAACTTGTGAAGGTGTTCGATATTCCAGGAGTTTCTCACTGGAATGCTATATTCGGTCTCCAGGCGGACTACGCCGGGCCTGGTGACTCGTATTACCCGATAGGGGCCTTCCCACTTTGGCGTCAACTTGTTTGAATTCTTGGCAGACTGAACGCACCGAAGAACAAGGTCGCCTTCCTCAAGGCTTCGGACATGAAACTCGCGACTATGATAGCGGCGCAAGGCTTGCTGGTAGCGAGCGGCTCGCACAGCAGCTCGAAGACGATCTTCCTATGGAGCGTTGCATCATCTTGGCGCAACTGCTCTTGCTCAAGCTCATCATAAGCGAGCACTCGAGGTGACCCGTATATGAGTTCGGTGGGGAGAACTGCTTTTGCCCCATAAACCAGGGCAAAGGGTGTCTGTCCAGTGGCTCGATTTGGTGTCGTTCTGATTGACCAAAGAATCGTTGGCAATTCATCAATCTAGCACCTTCCACACTTGTGTAGCTTGTCAAAGGTTCTTATTTTGAGGCCTCACAACACTTCAGGATTTGCCCTTTCTGCTTGGCCATTGCTCCTTGGGTGAGCAACAGAAGCAAAGAAAACTTCACTACCAAGGTCCCAGATATACTACATGAAGGTGCGGCTCGTGAACTGTGTGCCGTTGTCGGTGATGACTCTGTTTGGCACAACAAAACGGCAAACGAGTCCCTTGAATAACTTAACGACTGACTGCGTTGTCACCTTCCTCACTAGCTCCACTTCCGGCCACTTTGTGAACTTGTCAATCGCGACGTACAAGTACTCAAAGCCCCCGACAGTGAGGGGGAAAGGGCCGAGTATGTCAAGCCCCCAGACTGCAAATGGCCAGGAAAGAGGGATCGTTTGAAGGGCTTGAGCTGGTTGGTGAAGCTTCTTTGAATGAAACTGGCACGCTTCACACTTGGTTACCAGTGCCATTGCATCCTAGAGGGCAGTGGGCCAGAAGAAACCTTGCCAGAATGCCTTGCCGGCAAGGGCTCTTGACCCTATGTGGGAGCCACATATGCCTCCGTGTATCTCTGCCAACAACTCCAGTCCGTCCTCCCGAGGAATACACTTCAATTTCATGCTGTTTGGCCTTTTTCTGTAAAGGGCATCATCCACAAATTGGTACATGGTAGACCGGCGGGCTACTTTCTTTGCTTCTTCCTACTCCTCGGGGAGCTCCCCCGTTTGGAGGAAACAGACTATATGTTGTGCCCATGCCGGAGCCTGGGGCTCGACGACAAGGACCAAAGGCATGCTTTCTGCTGTGGGGGCAGCTGCCTCGACGACAAGGGCCTGGGCCCCTGTCGGGGCTGCTGCTCTTGAACAAGATTGGGGTACTCGGCAACTTCCTTGTCGACGGCTCCTGGGAGCTCTACAGGGAAGTACTTTCCGGGCCCCGCTTTCCTTCGCTTGTTCTGCTTTGCCGATGGCTCAACGGATGGCTGAGTTAATTGAAGCACAAAGGTACCTGGTTCCATAGGTAGCTTGAGAGCAGCATGCTTCGACAGGTCATCGGCAATGCTGTTCTCTGCTCGAGGAACATGCTCTGCTTGTAGACCGTCAAAGCGCTCTTCCAACTTCCTCACTTCATCCACATAAGCCTCCATCAGCGGGCTCTGATAATCCTTGTTGACTTGCCCGGCGACAAGTTTTGAATCTCCTCTGATAATAAGCTTCCTAATCTATCGGGGAAACCGATCACCTATGGGGTCACAAGGATCCCTTCTACGTTCGGCAGGGATTACTTGCACGAAGAGCAGGTCGAGTCGTTAGCACATAGAGGATTTTTATCTTGGTACAGGCTGCGAACGTGCGTAATACCCTAGTCCTGCTTTATCTGTTTATATGAGTGTCCTTGAGCTTTCGAACTAGCTATGATGCGTGCCTTGTCCAAAAGTCTGAATCCCCTCTCTATGCGCCTCGGGCCTCCTTTTATACACAAAGGGGTTGCCACAGTGGCACACAGGAGGTGGCAAGCTAGAGTGGTACGAGCTTATCGCTCGATCAACAGAGGACAAGCACATTTAATGCGTTGCCTACGTGTCCTTTCGTTTATTGGGGACGGCAACTATGGCCATCCCGTCCTTCGCCGCTCCTCCTCGCCTCACCACGCGTCCGGGCCAACGAGGCATGCAACGCCACACTGGCAAACCAACTGCTATGCTGACAAAATGGTAGGGTTCCACAAAGATCTGCATACCACCACGCAGGAACCTGCTTAGCTGGCAAGCCTATCATCGCACAGGAGTGGTCGTGAAGTGACAAAAACCTTGCCGAGTGCGGGCCTAGCCGCGGCCCAGCGATCATCCCCGGCAAGGCTTGCCGGGGCCTTGGAGTTGTCCCCGGCAAGGGTCTTGCAGGGGGGTCTTCGCCTCCTGGTCCCATGTGGGTTCGTGGGTTGCCAATCTTTGTGAGGGGCTGCATGTTATCAGGCATGCGCTCTCCAAATCTTGGTCTTTAACATTGTCGATGGTGTCAGAGCTCTCAACTCCAAGGGTAGTGGCCCTCCTAGTTTCTTCGCAAGCTGCCCCGACAAGGAGCTTGCCGAGGGCCTCGCACGTCGCCTCGGCAAGGCTTGTTGCTGGGTGTGGCTCTGCTTGCCTCCTGCTGCTTGCTACTCTAGGCATCTGTCTTGATATTCTTTGTACCTGTCTTGCTCTCTGCCGTCCTCCTCTGCTTTGCCAAGCCCTGCTGCAAGGGTGGCTACGACCGTCCATGCACAAGTAAAGGGTACAGAAGTACCCATAATTTTGTACACCGACAGGAGCCCCCGGGCCTGGCCACACATGAGCGCAAGGCGTAGTTGGGCCAGGCCGAAAGCAGTGCTTGGCCGGGCGTGGCAGAGGCGAACCACCACGATTTTTCTTTTAGTTGCACTTCCCCATGACCCGTGTCGAGCGCGTGACATGGGGGTCATGCGTGGGATGGGCGTGGCATGCATCCGTCACCCCGCAGTAAATGGTAAAGAGCTGGCCCGTGCCTTCCCCATAAAAAGGAAAAACCGTAGGGGCACTGCTCATTTACCTTCTATACTTCTCCCAATCTCGGAACCACTGTTCCCCTTTTCTTGCCCAAATCCGAACCAGAGCTCCGCCCCTCTGCATGCTGCCGTCGCGCCTCCATCGCCTCTCAATCCTTTGCTCCTCCATAGCCGCCATGGCGCCCAAGGCTAGCAAGGGCAAGAAAGCGGCCTAGGCCATCCCGGGGAAGGAGGTGCTAGAGAGTGAGCTGGTGAAGATGCGGAAGGAGCACGCCCTCTTCCCTCCGGCGATTGACGTGCTCATGCTCAAGGACCAGTTTTTGTGCTTGTGAGGGAAGGAGACGATAGGGTATCCCGCCACCAAGGTCATCCCTGCTCCCTTCACCAAGGCCGGCCCGAATATTTATCCTTTCTTCGTCGACTATTTCTCCTGCGGTCTCTGCCCCCCTTTTTTTGATTTCTTCAATGATATCATGCACACTTATGGCTTCCACCTCCTGGACTTCATGCCGAACGCAGTGGCGTGCAGGGCCCTTTTCGCCCATCTCTACGAGGGCTTCGCCGGGTTCTACCCCAGCACGGTGCTCTTCCGCCACTATTTCTTCCCTCGATTCAGCAAGGGAACGCCATCTCTAGCTCCGTCGCTTGGATCACGAGGCCTCTGTGCAAGGGAACGTACCCGGAAGGCTTCCAGAAAGAGCGGTGGGATGAATGGCGGGGCCGGTGGTGCTGGATTGTGGAGAAGGAGCCACGACATTTTTGCGAGGTCCGTTGGAGCCTGTCGGTCCGTGGCGACGACTGGAGCGACTTCGACCCCATTGATCCGAAGCTCACGGTCGCTACCACTAGGATCCTCCGCCTCGTTTCTGCCGGCCTCACGCTGGAGATGGTTGGGGATGATTTCATCCATCGCCGTATCGCTCCCTTACACCAGAAGGGGAGGCCGGCCTGGGATTTTAGGAACAGAGCAGACATCATGAGGCTCCATCCTGGCTGAAAGCACAACTTCTCCGTGATGCAGCATGCATCCGTCTGCTAGAGGCTCTTTCAGCTCAAGATGGATGAGGATGGCAGCGCCAAGTGAACCAGCAAGGCCGCAAAGGCTGGCAAGGCTGGCCACCCATTCAGGTTGGTGGCGGGGGTGCATCCAATGAGCAATAACTCCCATCGTTCCGAGATTATTGCCACGATGCCCACCTTCAACGCCCATGGCCTGGATCCAACCTGGGCCGAGCCAAAGGCGGAGGTGGTGCAGCAATTCTTCGACAACTTGTCGGAGGGCTCCGTTCGCGATGAGCCAGAGCTCATCCACCCCACCACCGCCACAGAGGTGCCGTACATTGCCGCCAGGGCAAGGGAGGCAGACCATGCTGCGAAGGCCGGCAGCTGCGGCACCGTGGAGGACAAGGCCGGAGAGGCTGAAGAGGAGCAAAGGTTCCTCAAGTGGGTGGGGCCCATCGGAGAGACCAGTGGTGCTGGTGCCGGGGCTCCCCCTGCCGCGGAGGTGGCCGAAGAGCCGGCCGGGGAGGCGTCCGAGACGGATGAGCCCTCGGGCCTGAAGAAGAGGTGCGTCTTGTGATGGGTCGGCTCCAACGAGCCAGTCCGCCCCGGCAAGGCTACGCAGCGGCAAGGGGCTCAGGCGGAGCCCATGTGCCAGACGAGGCGCGCAGCCGCAGAGGCGGACGCAGCGGCGAAGAGGGCCGCAGCAGCTGCCTCCTCCTCGACCAGATGTGGCGCCGCTTCTTCCTCTTCGAGCAGGTGCGTTGCTGCTTCTCCTGCGGCCGGGCGCGTAAGGACTCCGTCCCCTTCCCCGGCGGGCTCCGACCCAGCGGCCAAATACGACCTTGGGTCGTTTAGCCCGAGGAAGAAGAGGAGGGCAGAAGAAGAGGAGGATGAGTATGCACTCTTTCCCCCCATCTATTCTCCGACTCCTTTCATGAATCACTTTATCTTGATCTGACTTTGTTTGTAGTGACGCGGAGACGCTGGCCTAGAGGGTGAAAAGGGCCAGGGCCTCGACGACTGCTGAGCCCCCGCCAAGCTACCCTCGTGCTCCGGGGACGATCTTCACAAGTCCGTAGTACAGCCCCCGGTCCAGTCCACAACATAAGTTTGCTATTTATCTCTTGTTGGCGGGCATTGGAGCATGTCTTCTTATTGGTGATCTTGCTGAGACTGCAGGGAGGGAATAGCAGCAGGAGGAGCCCCTAAGGGCCGCCCCTGACACGCCGCCGCCATCAACTACGCCGACCAGAGGGGCGTCCCCGGCAAGGGTACCTACTGACGAGCCCTTGTGCTCAGAGGAGGTGGAGGCGGGCACATGCACTGGTGACCCCGTCCTGGCAACAGATGTTGTCGGGGAGGGGGACACATCCTCCCCGCCTGCCGCGGGTAAGTACACGCCTTCTGTTCCTTGCTATCTACCGTTTTGACTTCTTCCCTTCTCTCTGTTTTGAACTTTTCTGATTTCGATTTAGCCTTTCTCCCTTCCTTGGCTTCAGATCCTCCCTTGGCGGACCGGGCGGATGTCGACACTGTGATCATGGAGACCGCAGGGACGTCGAGGTCGAGGCCACCACCATTGCTGCTGAGGAGGCCGCCAAGGGGCCCGCAGAGGAGGCTGCCACGGGGCTCACCAGGGAGGCCGGCTAGGATCCTGCCGGGGAGAAGGTGGCTGAGGAGCCCGCCGGAGAGGCCGGCAAGGCTACTGCCAAGGAGGCCACCACGGGGCGTGTCGGGGAGGCCGGCGAGGCCACCACTGGAGAGGCCGCCAAGGATCCTGCTAGGGAGGAGGTGGTCAATGACCAACCCTCCTCCTCCCCAGCCCCAGCCCCGAGCAGGTACTTGAAGGTTGGCGATGACCTCTTCGTTAGCATCCCAGGAAAGGCAGGCACCAGAACACCACTCGAGGGGTGGTCTTTGATGAGGAGATCCTCACTGCTGCCGGGCTCTAGGTTGTTGACGAACTGAGCATCAACAGTGGCGTCTCCTAGGAGGACCAACTCCTTCAAGCTATAGGCGCCAACTTCCACAAGCTCCAGGCTTTCCACTGGGCTCGCAAGGAGAAGGTGGACTCTAGAAGGGCGGTAGTGGACAAAGCCGAGGCTGACTTCTAGGAGCACGTCGCTCGGATGAAAGCCTGGTTTGACGAGGCTTGGGAGGATCTGAGGGCCTCCCAAATCCAGCTGAGCGAGCGCCAGCGGGACCTCCTGTTGAAGCAGGCTGATTTTGACAAGGCGCAGGAGGTGGCAAAGGCCAAGGCTGCCAAGGACGAGTCTGACCAGACGCATCACCGCATCTCACTCGATGTCCAGGAGGAGGACTTGGTCGCTCGCGAAGCAGCGCTTGCCGCCATGCATCACGCCAAGGACGAGGAGATCGAGCGGCTCGTCGCGCAGCGGACTCAAGACCTGTCGCAGAAACACCAGGAGGCGCTTGATGTTCTGGCCATTGGCCACGTCGGCAAGCTGAAGGAGGCCATCGAACATGCTGAAGTGGAGGAGGCCACCAGGGCTGAGCTGGCCGACAAGGTGGAGAAGGTGGAGGCGAACCTGGCCAAGCTCACCAAGGAGATCTCCACGCTCAAGGACGATAGAGAGAAGACTCTCAATGACCTGACGGGGATGCAGACCACCATATCTGACAAAACTAAGCTGCTCTCCCAGGCCAACGAGTCCATCGACGATCTGAAGGTGAAGCTGGACAACCAGGAGAAGATGCTCTTGGAGTCCAGAGCCCGCGAGCAGATCCTGGCCAAGGATCTTGCGTATGAACAACTACTGCTGAAGACTGCCGCCTCTTCCCACAACGAGCTTGTGGAGACCATGAAGCTTTGGACCAGCCACCTTGTGGATGTCGCGGAGGAGATTACCACGCAGCTAACTACCATGGGCATGCCAAACTTTAGGTTCTCCCACGAGTCAAGAGTGGCCGAGAGCTCCAGGCTGTCCAAGTTCTTTGAGCGCGTCCTCGCCGCCCTGAAGCTACTCCAGTCCACCAGGGTGGCCTACCTGGAAGTTGCCGGGTCGCCTTGATCAAGGTGCTCACCAAGGTGGCACACTGGAACCCTAGCGTCGACTTTGCCCAGGCGCTTGACAGCTTGCCGGAGGACGTCGACTGTCAGGCGCTCGAGGAGCGCATCGAGCCCATTATCAGCTGCGTCAACGAGGTCGCGAGGCTGGAGGGCCATCGCCAGGATTAACTTCTTCGTCCCTTGTAGTTGCTACGAGTTCGTACCCAAGACAGATTATCTTAAGTTAGAATTGCGGCATTTTTTGATGTAATATAACATTTGTTGTACTTTGAACTAATTGCATGTTATCTTCCCGTTCTAGTTCATCCTTGTATTTTCGGCACCCTACGCTTAGTTGGATAGGCCTGTCGGCACGTGTACCCCTTGCCGTAGGTGCTAGAAGGGCGGATCCTTATTAACATGCAGATGGTGTCGACGCCAGCAGGCTTCCCGGCCGTTCTTGGCGTAGCACCTGGACTGTCGAGCAGACTCAAGGCAGAACAGGGGCGTTGTCGATTACGGCAAGGCACCCCACCATTCTCAGCATAGCGCAGCACCCGAGCTATTGAGCGGACTCAAAAAAGAATAGGGGCGTTGCCAATCGCGGTAGGGTTCCTTCCGTGTGCAGGTTCTCCATACAAGGACCGAAACCATCAAGGGGGATAACCTCATAAAAAGGAAGAATTACTCAAAGTTGAGTTAACTTAGCTTTTTGCTGTTGTGCGGATCATCGTTGTGACCATGGGCGCCGCCGCTCGCCTTCTTCTTCGGAGCCATGGTGACGAAGGAGCCACTTTACTAACCGCATACCAGATTCTCACAACTAACCTGCCCCTACCTGGAGCGCCAAAGATGTCAGGGAAACTGATCACCTATGGGGTCACAAGGATCCCTTCTACGTTCGGCGGGGGATTAGATGCACGAAGAGCAAGTCGAGTTGTTAGCACACAGAGGATTTTTATCGAGGTTCGGGCCGTGAAGATGCATAATACCCTAGTCCTGCTTTATCTGGTTATATGAGTGTCCTTGAGCTTTTGAACTAGCTACGATGTGCGCCTTGTCCAAAAGTCTGAATCCCTTCTCTGTGCACCTCGGGCCTGCTTTTATACATAAAGGGGTTGCCACAGTGGCACATAGGAGGTGGCAAGCTAACGTGGTATGATCTTGTCGCTCGATCAACGTAGGATAAGTGCATTTAATGCATTGCCTACGTGTCCTTTTGCTCTATTGGGGACGACAACAGAGGCCATCCCGTCCTTCACCGCTCCTCCTCGCCTCGCCACGGTCCAGGCCGACAAGGCATGCAACACCACACTGGCGAACCGGCTACTATGTTGGCGAAATGGTAGGCTTCCACGAAGATCTGCATGCCGCCACGTAGGCGCCTGCTTAGCTGGCAAGCCTATCGTCGCACAAGAGTGGTGGTGAAGTGGCAAAAACCTTGCCGAGCGCGTGCCAAGCTGCGGCCCACCGATCGTCCCCGGCAAGGCTTGTCGGGGGCCTTGGAGTTGTCCCCGGCAAGGGTCTTGCCGAGGGTCTTCGCCTCCTTATCCCACGTGGGTTTGTGGGTTGCCAATCTTTGTGAGGGGCTACATGTTATTAGGCATGCGCTCTACAAATCTTGGTCTTTAACATTGTCGATGGTGTCAGAGCTCTCAAATCCAAGGGTAGTGGCCCTGCTTCTTTCGTCGCAAGCTGCCCCGGCAAGGAGCTTGCCGGGGGCCTCGCAGGTCACCTCGGCAAGGCTTGTTGCCGGGTGTGGCCCTGCTTGCCTCTTGCTGCTTGCTACTCTGGGCATCTGTCTTGATATTCTTTGTACCTGTCTTGCTCTCTGTCGTCCTCCTCTGCTTTGCCAAGCCCTGCTGCAGGGGTGGCTGTGATAACCCACAAGTATAGGGGATCGCAATAGTTTTAGAGGGTAGAGTATTCAACCCAAATTTATTGATTCGACACAAGGGGAGCCAAAGAATATTCTCAATTATTAGCAGTTGAGTTGTCAATTCAACCACACCTGGATAACTTAGTATCTGCAGCAAAGTATTTAGTAGCAAAGTAGCATGGAAGTAACGGTAACAGTAGCAAAAGTAATAGTAACAGTTTTGTAGTTATTGTAACAGTGGCAACGGTAAAGTAACTAAGCAAAGAGCAATATGTGAAAAGCTCGTAGGCATTGGATCAGTGATGGATAATTATGTTCGATGTGATTCCTCATGTAATAGTTATAACATAGGGTGACACAGAACTAGCTCCAGTTCATCAATGTAATGTAGGCATCTATTCTAAATATAGTCATACATGCTTATGGAAAAGAACTTGCATGACATCTTTTGTCCTACCCTCCTGTGGCAGCGGGGTCGTATTGGAAACTAAGGGATATTAAGGCCTCCTTTTAGTAGAGTACTGGACCAAAGCATTAACACTTAGTGAATACATGAACTTCTCAAACTATGATCATCATCGGTAAGTATCCCGATTATTGTCACTTCGGGTTTAACGGATCATAACACATAATAGGTGACTATAGACTTGCAAGATAGGATCAAGAACTCACATATATTCATGAAAACATAATAGGTTCAGATCTGAAATCATGGCACTCGGGCCCTAGTGACAAGCATTAAGCATATCAAAGTCATAGCAACATCAATCTCAGAACATAGTGGATACTAGGGATCAAATAACAAAACTAACTCGATTACATGGTAAATCTCATCCAACCCATCACCGTCCAGCAAGCCTACGATGGAATTACTCACGCACGATGGTGAGCATCATGAAATTGGTGATCTAGGATGGTTGATGATGATGACGGCAACGGATCCCCCTCTCCGGAGCCCCGAACGGACTCTAGATCAGCCCTCCCGAGAGAGTTTAGGGCTTGGCGGCGGCTCCGTATCGTAAAATGCGATGAATCCTTCTCTAAAGATTTCTTTCTCCCCAAACATGAATATATGGAGTTGGAGTTGAAGTCGGTGGAGATTCAGGGGGCCCACGAGACAGGGGGCACGCCCTAGGGGTGGGCATGCCCCCACCCTCGTGGACAGGGTGTGGGCCCCCTGACGTTGATTCTTTTGCCAATATTTTTTATTAAATCCAAAAAGTTACTCTGTGAATTTTCAGGTCATTCCGAGAAATTTTATTTCTAAAATGACACCATGGCAGTTCTGCTGAAAACAGCGTCAGTCCAGGTTAGTTCCATTCAAATCATGCAAGTTAGAGTCCAAAACAAGGGCAAAAGTGTTTAAAGGAAAAGTAGATACGACGGAGACGTATCAACTCCCCCAAGCTTAAACCTTTGCTTGTCCTCAAGCAATTCAGTTGACAAACTGAAAGTGATAAAGAAAAACTTTTACAAACTCTGTTTGCTCTTGTTGTTGCAAATATGTATAGCTAGCATTCAAGTTTTCAGCAAAGGTTATGAACTAACCATATTCACAAATAGCAATTAGGTCTCATGTTTACTCAAACCAATGGCATAACCAACTAGCGAGCAATAATAATAAATCTGAGATGACAAAACTTTCTCAAAACAACCATAATATGATATAACAAGATGGTATCTCGCTAGCCCTTTATGAGACTGCAAAACATAAATGCAGAGCACCTCTGAAGATCAAGGACTGACTATACATTGTAATTCATGGTAAAAGAGATCCAGTCATACTCAATATAAATTAATAGTAATGCATGCAAATGATAGCGGTGCTCTCTAGCGGGTGCTTTTTAGTAAGAGGGTGATGACTCAACATAAAAGTAAATAGATAGGCCTTTCGCAGGGAAGAAGGGATTTGTAGAGGTGCCAGAGCTCGATTTTGAAATAGGGATAAATAATACTTTGATCGGTATACTTTCATTGTCAACATAACAACCGAGAGATCTCGATAGCTTCCATGCTACACACATTATAGGCGGTTCCCAAATAGAATGGTAAAGTTTATACTCCCCCACCACCAACAATCATCAATCCATGGCTTGCCCGAAACAACGGGTGCCTCCAACTAACAACAATCTTGGGGGAGTTTTGTTTGCAATTATTTTGATTTGATTAGAGCATGGGACTGGGCATCCCGGTGACCAGCCATTTTCTCATGAATGAGGAGCGGAGTCCACTCCTCTTGAGAATAACCCGCCTAGCATGGAAGATACAGACAACCTTAGTTGATACATGAGTTGTTCGAGCATACAAAACAGAATTTCATTTGAAGGTTTGGAGTTTGGCACATACAAATTTACTTGGAACGGAAAGGTAGATACCGCATATAGGAAGGTATGGTGGACTCATATGGAATAACTTTGGGGTTTATGGAGTTTGGATGCACAAGCAGTATTCCCGCTTAGTACAAGTGAAATCTAGGACGAGACTGGGAAGCAACCAACTAGAGAGCGACAACAATCATGAACATGCATTAAAATTAATCAACACTGAGTGCAAGCATGAGTAGGATATAATCCATCATGAACATAAATATCATGAAGGCTATGTTGATTTTTCAACTACGTGCGTGAACATGTGCCAAGTCAAGCCACTCGAATCATTCAAAGGAGGATACCACCCTATCATACCACATCATAACCATTTTAATAGCATGTTGGCACGCAAGGTAAACCATTATAAACTCCTAGATAATTAAGCATGGCATAAGCAACTATAATCTCTAATTGTCATTGCAAACATGTTTATTCATAATAGGTTGATTCAGGAATGATGAACTAATCATATTTACAAAAGCAAGATAGGTCGAGTTCATACCAGCTTCTCTCATCTCAATCAGTCCATCATATATCTTCGTTATTGCCTTTCACTTGCACGACCGAATGGTGTGGATAATAATAATAGTGCACGTGCATTGGACTAAGCTGAAATCTGCAAGCATTCAATTCAAGGGAGAAGACAAAGTAATATGGGCTCTTGGTTAAATCAACAATAATGCATATGAGAGCCACTCAACATTTTCATCATGGTCTTCTCCTCTCGACCCCCAAAGAAAAGAAAAGAAAAGAAATAAAACTATTTACACGGGAAAGCTCCCAACAAGCAAAAGAAGAACGAGAAATCCTTTTGGGTTTTCTTTTAATTACTACTACTATAGCATGGAAAGTAAACTAGCTAAAAGTTACAACTAAATTTTTGTTTTTTCTTAAAGTTTATCAAACACATAATAAGAAAGCAAAAAGGGAAATAAACTAGCATGGATAGTACAATGAAAACATATGAGCACCTATAACTGGAATGAGTGTGTGAACATGAATGTAATGTCGGTGAGAAATACGTACTCCCCCAAGCTTAGGCTTTTGGCCTAAGTTGGTATATGCCCATGGATGGCCTGGCGGATATCCGAAGTTGTAACTGGGGTCAACTGAGATGCAGCAGCTACTGCCTCAAGAGCCACAGCTTGGAGGCGAGCTGCCTCCGTCCTCCTCTCATACTCTTTCGCCTCCTCCCTGGTTATAACATATCTTCTTTTTGCCTGATAGTCAAAGAAAGCAGGAGCAGGGAGAGTAATATGGACAACGCGATGTCTGTCAAAGATTAGTTGATACTGGAGGACTCGTTCATTCCTCTCAAGAAACTGATGATTAACCATGGCATTATAATCTAAATAAGCAAGAGGCAACTCCATATCCCCTTCATGTATGGGTATCTCAAGAAAATTAGCTACACCGGTTGCATAAATCCCACCAAACAAGTCTCCAATTAAACCATTATTATACAACCTACATGCAACGATGGCCCCCAGGTTATATTGTTTATCTCCTAACACCGCACTCCTGAGAACACTAAGATCAAGAACACACAAGTGACATGCCTCATCCTTACCATTTATGCATCTACCTATAAAGAGAGCAAAATAATGTATAGCCAGAAAATGAATGCTCCCTATGGTAGCTTGTGCTATTTCTCTGGATTCCCCCACAGTGATACTAGCAAGAAAATCTTTAAATTCAGATTTGCGAGGTTCACTAGCACTACCCCATTGCGGGAGTTTACAAGCAGTAGTAAAATCTTCTAAGTCCATGGTATAAGATTTATCATAAAGATCAAACAGGACATTGTGAGAATTGCGCGAAGATGTAAATTTAAACCATCTCACAAAGGAATCAGTTAAATGGTAGTATTGAGGGCACTTATCTTGCATGAAGTCCTCAAGATCAGCATTACGCACATATGCATCAAATTCATCCTTGATGCTTGCTTTGACCACAAACTCCTCCGACGGCCATTCACAAGGCCGCACGTAAGCTTCCCTCGGTGGTTCGTCGTCCTTCTCACGTGTTGCGAGCCTGGGTCCTTGCTTCCTTGAAGAACCACCTTGGTACATTTTCCTAGACATATTTCTTTCTCTGAAAATTTTAGTAACTCAAAACAAAAGTGAACCAAACTCAACAAAATTGATAGCAACTACTCCTACAAGTGCCTAGAGACTATATCATGCATTAGAACTACTTGGGACCAAATAAATTTGACATGCAAGCTCAAGAACAAGGTCACCTAGGCAGCCAAAATTTGCAATGAATAAAGCACTCGAACAGAAACTAGTTGGACCATTGGAGGAGTCACATACCAAAGAACAATCCCCCAAAGCAGTTTTGTGAATGGAGCTTTGAGCAAGGAGATCGAAAATGGCAGCAAGATGAGCTAGAACTCGTGCTTGAGCCGGATAGTGATTTTTTTGGGAGGAAGAAGAAGAGTATGGGTGCAGGAATAAGTGGAGGGGGGCCAACATGGGCCCACGAGGCAGGGGGGTGGGCGCGCCCTGGACCCTCATGGCCAGGTGCTTGCTCCCCATGTTGTGTTCTCAGTGCCAGATATTCTCAAATAATCTAGAAAAAATCATATTTAATTTTCAAGGCATTTGGAGAACTTTTATTTTCGGGGTATTTTTTATTGCAAGGATAATTTAGAAAACAGACAGAAAATACTATTTTTGCTTTATTTAATTCTAAATAACAGAAAGTAAAAATAGGGTATAGAAGGTTGTGCCTTCTAACTTCATCCATCTCATACTCATCAAAAGGAATCCAGTACCAAGGTTGATCAAGTCTTGTTAACAAACTCATTCCGAATCGCATAAAACCGGGGAAATTTCGAAATGACACTAGGTTACCTCAACGGGGATATGTACATCCCCAATAATAAGAATATCATATTTCTTCTTGACAGTAGGAACAGGAAATTCAAAACCTCCAATAATAATCGATGGGATTTTTCCAATAGAATTGATACTATGAACTTGAGGTTGTTTCCTCGGAAAGTGTACCGTATGCTCATTACCATTAACATGAAAAGTGACATTTCCTTTGTTGCAATCAATAACAGCCCCTGCAGTATTCAAAAAGGGTCTACCAAGGATAATCGACATACTATCATCCTCGGGAATATCAAGAATAACAAAGTCCGTTAAGATAGTAACGTTTGCAACCACAACAGGCACATCCTCAAAAATACCGACAGGTATAGCAGTTGATTTATCGGCCATTTGCAAAGATATTTCAGTAGGTGTCAACTTATTCAATTTAAGTCTATGATATAAAGAGAGAGGCATAAAACTAACACCGGCTCCAAGATCACATAAAGTAGTTTTAACACAGTTTCTTTTAATGGAGCATGGTATAGTTGGTACTCCTGGATCTCCAAGTTTCTTTGGTATTCCATCGTTAAAAGTATAATTAGCAAGCATGGTGGAAATTTCAGCTTCTGGTATCTTTCTTTTATTTGTAATAATATCTTTCATGTACTTAGCATAAGGATTCACTTTAAGCATATCAGTCAAACACATACACAAAAAGATAGGTCTAATCATTTCGGAAAAGCGCTCAAAATCCATGGCTTTCTGAACCCATGGTTCTCTTTCCTTACCGTGCTTTCTAGCAACGAAGTCCCTCTTATCATAACGTTGATTCTTTGATTGTGGGTTATCAAGATCAACAACAGGTTCAATCTCTACATCATTATTATTGCTAGGTTGAGCATCAACATGAACATTATCATTAACATTATCACTAGGTTCATGTTCATCACCAGAGTGTGTTTCAGCATCAGAAATAGAAATATCATTGGGATTCTCAGGTGTGTCTATAACAGGTTCACTAGAAGCATGCAAAGTCCTATCATTTTTCTTCTTCTTCTTTTTAAAAGGACTAGGTGCATCAACATAATTTCTCTGAGAATCTTGGTCAATTCTCTTAGGGTGGCCCTCAGGATACAAAGGTTCCTTAGTCATTTTACCCGTTCTAGTTGCTACTCTAACAGCAAAGTCATGTTTATTATTATTTAATTCATTGAGCAAATCATTCTGAGCCTTAAGCACTTGTTCTACTTGAGTGGTAACCATAGAAGCATGTTTACTAATGATTTTAAGTTCACCCTTAACTCTAGACATATAATCACTCAAGTGTCCAATCATATAAGCATTACTCTTCAATTGTCTACCAACATAAGCATTGAAGTTTTCTTGTTTAGCCATAAAGTCATCAAATTCATCCAAGCATTGGCTAGCAAACTTAGTAGACGGGATTTCAACTTTATCATATCTATAGAGAGAATTTACCTTTACTACCTGTGTCGGGTTATCAAGACCATGTATTTCTTCAATAGGTGGTATATTAAGGCCATGTATTTCTTTAACAGGAGGTAAATTCTTAACATCTTCAACTTTAATAACTTTTTCTTTCATAGATTTCTTTGCCTCTTGCATATCTTCTGGACTGAGAAATAGAACACCTCTTTTCTTTGGAGTTTGCTTAGGAGTTGGTTCAGGAAGTGTCCAATTGTTTTCATTAGTCAACATATTATTCAATAGCAATTCAGCTTGATCTACACTTCTTTCCCTGAAAACACAACCAACACAACTATCTAGGTGGTCTCTGGAAGCATCAGTTTGTCCATTATAAAAGATATCAAGTATTTCATTTTTTTAAGAGGATGATCAGGCAAAGCATTAAGTAATCGGAGAAGCCTCCCCAAGCTTGTGGGAGACTCTCTTCTTCAATTTGCACACAATTATATATTTCCCTTAAAGCGGCTTGTTTCTTATTAGCAGGGAAATATTTAGCAGAGAAGTAATAAATCATATCCTAGGGACTAGGCACACAACCAGGATCAAGAGAGTTAAACCATGTTTTAGCATCACCCTTTAATGAGAACGGAAATATCTTAAGGATATAGTAGTAGTGAGATTTCTCATCATTAGTGAACAGGGTGGCTATAACATTCAATTTAGTAAGATCTGCCACAACAGTTTCAGATTCATTGCCATAAAAAGGATCAGATTCAACCAAAGTAATTATCTCAGGATCGACAGAGAAATAAAATCCTTATCAGTGACACAGATAGGTGAAGTAGCAAAAGCAGGGTCATATTTCATTCTAGCATTCAGACTTTTGTTTCAGCTTAGCTAATAACTTCTTAAGATCAGATCTATCATTGCAAGCAAAAAATCTCTAGCAGTTTCTTCATCCATAACATAACCCTCAGGCACAACATGCAATTCATATTTAGGGGGAGAATCTTTATCATCACTTTCATCAATAATATCAGTTTCAATAGTTTCATTCTTTCTAGCCCTAGCAAGTTGTTCATCAAGAAATTCACCTAATGGCATAGTAGTATCAAGCATAGAACTAGTTTCATCATAAGTATCATGCATAGCAGAAGTGGCATCATCAATAACATGCGACGTATCAGAATTAATAGCAGAAGCAGGTTTAGGTGTGGCAAGCTTACTCATAACAGATGGTGAATCAAGTGCAGAGCTAGATGGCAGTTCCTTACCTCCCCTCGTAGTTGAGGGATAAATATTACTTCTTTCGTCTTTCAAGTTCCTCATAGTGACCAGCAGATATAAATCCCAAGTGACTCAAAGAATAGAGCTATGTTCCCTAGCAACAGCGCCAAAAAATAGTCTTGATAACCCACAAGTATAGGGGATCGCAACAGTTTTCGAGGGTAGAGTATTCAACCCAAATTTATTGATTCGACACAAGGGGGGCCAAATAATATTCTCAAGTATTAGCAGTTGAGTTGTCAATTCAACCACACCTGGATAACTTAGTATCTGCAGCAAAGTATTTAGTAGAAAAGTACTATGGAAGCAAAAGTAACAGTAGCAAAAGTAACAGTAGCAGTTTTGTAGTAATTGTAACAGTGGCAATGGTAAAGTAACTAAGCAAAGAGCAATATGTGAAAAGCTCGTAGGCATTGGATCAGTGATGGATAATTATGTCGGATGCAATTCCTCATGTAATAGTTATGACATAGGGTGACAAAGAACTAGCTCCAGTTCATCAATGTAATGTAGGCATGTATTCCGAATATAGTCATACATGCTTATGGAAAAGAACTTGCATGACATCTTTTGTCCTAGCCTCCCGTGGCAGCGGGGTCGTATTGGAAATTAAGGGATATTAAGGCGTCCTTTTAATAGAGTACCGGACCAAAGCATTAACACTTAGTGAATACATGAACTCCTCAAACTACGGTCATCACCGGTAAGTATCCCGATTATTGTCACTTTGGGGTTAACGGATCATAACACATAATAGGTGACTATAGACTTGCAAGATAGGATCAAGAACTCACATATATTCATGAAAACATAATATGTTCAGATCTGAAATTATGGCACTCGGGCCCTAGTGACAAGCATTAAGCATAGCAAAGTCATAGCAACATCAATCTCAGAACATAGTGGATACTAGGGATCAAACCCTAACAAAACTAACTTGATTACATGGTAAATCTCATCCAACCCATCACCGTCCAGCAAGCCTACAATGGAATTGCTCACGCACGACGGTGAGCATCATGAAACTGGTGATGGAGGATGGTTGATGATGACGATGGTGACGGATCCCCCTATCTGGAGCCCCGAACGAACTCCAGATCAGCCCTCCCGAGAGAGTTTAGGGCTTGGCGGCGGCTCCATATCGTAAAACGCGATGAATCCTTCTCTCTGATTTTTTTCTCCCCGAACGTGAATATATGGAGTTGGAGTTGAGGTTGGTGGAGCTTCAGGGGGCCCACAAGGCAGGGGGGCGCACCCTAGGGGGGCCCACCCTCGTGGGTAGGGTCTGGCCCCCCTAACGTTGATTCTTTTGCCAATATTTTTTATTAAATCCGAAAAGTTGCTCCGTGGATTTTGAGGTCATTCCGAGAACTTTTATTTCTGCACAAAAATAACACCATGGCAGTTCCGTTGAAAACATCGTCAGTCCGGGTTAGTTCCATTCAAATCATGCAAGTTAGAGTCCAAAACAAGGGCAAAAGTGTTTGGAAAAGTAGATACGACAAAGACATATCAGGCTGCGACCGTCCGTGAAGAAGTAAGGGGTACAGAAGTACCCATACTTTTGTACACTGACATAATCCCAAGGTCAGCCACGATCCTGAGACCATCGAGCAGCCCCTCATATTCGGCGGTGTTGTTTGTCGACCTCTCCCGGGGGAAGTGCATCTGGATCACATACTTGAGGCATTCTCCGGTGGGCGCAACGAGCAACACGCCGGCACCTGCACCTTGTATCAAGAAGGCTCAATCAAAGTACATAATCCAATGACTACTTGCCTCTTTGCCGGGAAGGGTGGTTTCTTGAACTTCTTCATCGGGCGTAGATGTCCATTCTGCTATGAATTCTGCCAATGCTCTGCTCTTGGTCGTCGAGGTACTTTCAAATAGGAGCCCAAAGCTTCACAGCTCCACTGCCCACTCCACAATCCTCCCCGTCGCATCTGGATTGTGCAAAATCCGTTGTAATGGGAGGCGAGTGACAACGGTGATCTTGTGTGCTTGATAATAATGACGCAGCTTTCTTGAGGCCATAAGGAGGCCTAAAAGCAACTTCTGCATCCCAGAGTACCTTGACCTATCCCCCCCAAAAGGGAGCTGACAAAGTAGACTGGGTGCTGCAACACCTTCTTCTTCTATTTCACCTTGCTTGTTTGCACAGACGCTGTTTTGCCGGGATCGGATCCTGTCGGGTGTCCTCGCTTGCCGGGATCGGACCCTGCCGGGGGCTCGCCCTCGCCGGGATCGGATCCTGCGGGGTCCAGCACATCTCCTAAGGGCCTTGCCACTGTTGTCGCCTCTTCCTCAACTTCCCTGTGTGCCACTAGCACAACACTGACCACTTGATTTGTCGCTGCCAGGTATAGCTGCAATGGCTCTTGTGGCTTGGGTGTGACCAGTACTGGCTTAGAGGAGAGGTATCTCTTCAAATCTTGCAGTGCTGCCTCTGCCTCCGGGGTCCACTTCATTGGACCCGCCCTTTTTAAAATCTTGAAAAAGGGGAGGGCACGCTCAGCAGATTTAGAGATGAACCTGCTCAGGGCGGCGACGCAGCCGGCAAGCCTCCGGACATCTTTGACCCATCTTGGCGCCTCAGTTTGCTCAATTGCTTTGATTTTGTCGGGATTTGCTTCGATCCTGCGTTGAGACACAAAGAACCCAAGAAGTTTGCCGGACGGAACACTGAACACGCACTTCTCTGGGTTGAGCTTGAGGTTAATCTTGCGCAAGTTTGCAAAGGTTTCTTCCAGGTCCTGCACGAGTGTAGCCCTATCTTTGGTTTTGACCACTATGTCATCCATGTAAGCTTCCATATTTCTATGGAGCTGGGGCTCAAAACCAATTTGGACAGCTCGAGCGAACGTTGAACCAACACTCTTCAACCCGAAAGGCATCCATACAAAATAGTACGTACCACATGGGGTGATGAACGCGGTTTTCTCTTCATCTTCCTTCGTCATGAAGATCTGATGATACCCTGAGTAAGCATCAAGGAATGACAGTAGGTCTCACCCAGCAGTGGAGTTCACTATCTGATCGATACATGGCAATGGGAAAGGATCCTTTGGATAGGCTTTATTGATATCAGTATAGTCGATACATAGCCTCCACTTCCCATTTGCCTTATGTACTACGACCGGATTGGCCAACCACGTCGGGTGGAGAACTCCCTTGACCAAACCTGCCACCTCCAACTTCCTGATCTCCTCGACGATAAACTCTTGTCGCTCCAAAGCTTGCTTTCTGACCTTCTGCTTGACAGAACGTGCATGAGGGCAGACAGCAAGATGGTGCTCAATCACCTCCCTGGGAACGCCGGGGATGTCGGATGCTTGCCATGCAAACACGTCGACATTTTCCCGCAGGAAGGCGACGAGTGCGCTGTCCTATTTGCTATCGAGGGTGGAGCTTATGACAAAAGCTCCGCCCGTGCCATCCTCTTTGACGGACACCTTATTAGTTTCCGATGGGGCCGCCTTGCACTTGCTCTTGCCGGTAGAGCTCTCTGGTACGTCTACAGCGGAAACACAGCACTCCGAGGAGGCGCGTTTGCCGGAGAGGGTACAGGAGTCCTTGCTGGAGCCAGGAGTCCTACCGGCGGTCGAGGCCTTACTGGCCCTCTCCTTGGTGGCAGGAGCAGGTGCCTTGGCGGCAGATGCTGCAACCGCCTCTCGATAGAGCTGATCGGCGCAGACGAGCGAATCCTTCCTATCGCAGCTGACGGTGAGGATGCTCATCAGGCCTGGCATCTTCAACTTGTTGTATGTGTAGTGCATCGCCGCCATAAACTTGGCTAGCGCGGGGCGGCCAAGGATCCTGTTGTATGGGAACGGGATCTCAGCGACATCGAAAACGATCATCTCCGTCCTGTAGTTGAGGTTGCCACCAAAAGTAACTAGCAGCGTGACTTTTCCCTTGGGCTGACTCCTCCCCAGATTGATCCCTTGGAACGTGCCCGTCTCCTCGAGGTCCTCATCGGGGATCTTCAGCCTCTTGACCATGTTGGGTGCGATCAAGTTAAGGCCAGCCCCATCATCAACTAACATCTTCGTCACCTTGAGGTTGTGCATTGTTGGAGATACCAACAATGGCAAACACCAGACCACAGTGGTGCGATCAGGGTGATCCTCGGCGTCTAAAATGATAGGCGTGTGGGACTACCTCAATGGCTTCTGGGCATCGACCATTGGTTCCATTGCATTAATCTCATGTGCCCACTATTTCAGTTGGCGGTGGGAAGAATGCAGCAAAGCACCTCCGTCGATGCAAATGACCTCTGTCGCCTTCTGAAACTCATGCTCGGTGGATTCGTCATTGTCATCATGATTGTCATCCTCCTCTTTCTTGTCGCGGCCTCGGGCATGCCTCTCTTGTTGCTTTTCCTAGCCGCCGCATCCTCCTTGGCCGCCGTGCTTCTTTTCGGAGCCTTCAGCGCTTCCTTGGCCCTTCTCCTTGTCTCGCCTCTCGTAGTCGGCCCTTTGCTTCTCCATCAGCAGCTCCACTTGGCGGCAGTTCTGGAGGTCGTGGCCCTTGGTGCGGTGAATCTTGCAGTATTGCTTGTTGGAGCCCTCTGTCTTGCCGGCAACCGCCAAGGCCCAGCAGGCGTCGCACCCGGCAATCTCCTTGCCTGGGTCGTCAACCTTGGCCTTCTTGGCGGTGTCGGGGTCACCGGATTCCTTGACGGCAAGCACGGTCTTGCCCTTGCGCTTCCTATTACGGCGCCGACCTTTCTTCGCTGGGGCGACAACGTCTTGGTCCTCTGAGTCACTTCCCACATCGGCGTCTTTGCTGGGGTACTTCTTCCCTTCCTCCGCTCGGGCACATCTGTCAGCCAGAACGTACAGTTTGGCAACATCTGCGACCTTGTTCATGGCCAACTCTTCACACATCTTTCGATTGCGCACGTTCTGGTGGAACGCACTGGTAACGACGGCGGGATGAACATCGGGGATGTTGTACTGTACACGGCAGAACCTCTGTATGTACTTGCGGAAGGATTCGCTATTTTTCTGAGGGATCACGTGCAAGTTACTTGCCTGCCCAGGAGCTATGTGGCCTCCTGTGAAGGCACCACAATCTGGTGGCACAAGTCGGACCAAGAGGCAATGGAATCTATCGGCAGATGCCTCAACCATGACCTGACATTGGGCTTAAGTGCCAAAGGGAAATAGTTGGCAAGTATCTTGTCTTCTCGTTCCCCGGCAGCTTGCATCGCAATAGTGTAAACGCTCAAGAACTTAGACAGGTAATTCTTGCCGTCGTACTTCTCTGGGACCTCTGGTTTGAACATGCGGGTGTTGGGCCACTGGAACTGCCATAGCTCGCGGGTGAATGTTGGATAAGTGATTGCATATGGCAAGTCGCTAGCATCCCCCGGCGAAGGCTTGTACTAAGTGGGCCCAACACGCCTATCGGACTGGTGACGTGCTTCCCGTTGCCGCTCGGTAGTAGTCCGGGCGTCCACCTTGAGGCGCTCTTGAAGAACTTGGCATTGGTCACGGCGCATCCGTGGGTCTGATGATGCCATGGACTCGTTGTCCCGGGTGTCGCCCCGACGGGCCGACCGTGGCGGAGGGGAGTGCACCGTTGTCGGTGTCAAAACCGGCGGATCTCGGGTAGGGGGTCCCGAACTATGCGTCTAGGCGGATGGTAACAGGAGACAAGGGACACGATGTTTTACCCAGGTTCGGGCCCTCTTGATGGAGGTAAAACCCTACGTCCTGCTTGATTAATATTGATGATATGGGTAGTACAAGAGTGGATCTACCACGAGATCAAGGAGGCTAAACCCTAAAGCTAGCCTATGGTATGATTGTTGTAATGTATATTATGTCCTACGGACTAAAGCCCTCCGGTTTATATAGACACCGGAGAAGGCTAGGGTTACACAGAGTCGGTTACAATGGTAGGAGATCTACATATCCGTATCGCCAAGCTTGCCTTCCACGCCAAGGAAAGTCCCATCCGAACACGGGACGGAGTCTTCAATCTTGTATCTTCGTATTCTTGGAGTCCGGTGGACGATGATAGTCCGGCTGTCCGGACACCCCCTAGTCCAGGACTCCCTCAGTAGCCCCTGAACCAGGCTTCAATGATGATAAGTCCGGCGCGTATATAGTCTTCGGCGTTGCAAGGCGGGTTCTCCCTTTAAGTTCCATGTACCTGCCGAACAGTGTCCGACTTCCTCATAAATGTTGTGCTTCTTGGCTTCTACGCCCCATAATGGCCTTCCTCCACGCATCGCACGAATGCGAAAAGCCAGGGTGTCTTTTATGTTTCACCCCCTAGTCGTGCAAGTCATCCGCCTACAAAAAGAGGCAAAAATCCAGATCCAAATCACACCATCTTCCTTCCGCGAATACTCATCGGAGCGCCTTTGACCCAAAAATCCATTCCATCATGGACCATCGACGTGGCTCCTCTTCTCGCGCTCCCAGCCCACCGCCAGGAGATTGGAGGACGTGCTCTGTTCCACACAACGAGCTATTGAAGCTCCAAGCGGGGGGATATCTCCCTCCGGCCTTCATGGTCCCGGTTCGAGCCGGGCAGGCCACCTACCAAGGTGGGAAGCAAGCAGAGGCTACCCCAAGTCCCAACAAAGGGGAGCGGGTATGCTTCGTCCCTTATCTGATAAGGGGACTCGGATTTCTGATACATCCGTTTCTCCGCGGGCTCCTGGAGTTCTACGGACTCCAGCTCCATCACCTTACACCAGCCTCTGTCCTGCATATCGCGGGTTACGTAGCTCTTTGCGAGCTATTCCTGGGCATCGAGCCCCATTTTGCACTGTGGAAGAGGTCGTTCTGCCTCGTACCCCGTTCTCACGAGGGATCTATATATCAAGTGGGCGGCGCCGAAGTATGGCGCATTGCCGGGACCGGATATCCATCCGGTACCCCGAAGAAGGCGTCCGAAGACTGGCCTTCGGAATGGTTTTACATAGAAGACGCTCCGCTGCCGGACCCAGTCCGGGTCGGCCTCCCGGAGTTTAGTGCTGCTCCTCTCAAGAAACGCCTTAGCTGGCGCCCGCGGAGCCCCCAATTGGAGGAAGACAGGAGCGTCCATTACCTGATGGGCCGAATAAGATTACTGGCCCATTCCGGGTTGACCATGATTGGAGTCATGGCAACATGCATCATGCGGGGGGTACAACCATTGCAATACAGGGGCCAACCCATGTGGGATTTCAACGGGGAAGATGATGCCACCCGCCATGGCCGCAAAGGGCCAGATTCGACCGAGGATCTGGTGCAGATCCTGTCCGGCCTGTACAAGGGGGAGAAGGAGGACTTCCTTCGAACGAACCCCTTGAATGGGTTTTCCATGAATAACCCTCGGGGCTGGGTAAGCAAACACTTTTAAGGGCTCAACCCATGCTTTCAAAGTCTAAGCTTTTTACATTATGTCTTCGGCGCAGGAACTGCGCCGGATTGTGGAGGACATGGTAAGTCCAGCTCCACAACCCAAGGATCCAGAGAGATCCCAGGATCCGGCCTCCAAAGAGGATCCGGATATCAAGGTGGAGCTGATCGACGGGGTTTTCCACCAGCTCAGCATGGATAACGCTTTAGTCGCCATTACGGCGGACTACCCCGGATAATATCTGGCTTCCCAGGTGATTGTGACCGAGGTCCGGACACCATTATCTCTTCCTTGCCCATTTCTGACCTTCGCGAACGATGGTGCTTTACAGGAAGCGCCTTCAAGGCGGGAAGCCAAGCCCGCGGCGGCTGACCAACAAAGGCCAGTCCGGACCAGCAGGCGGAAAAGGAGCACGGCACGGACTGGAACGTCGCCGCAAAGGTATAGTTTGTATTTAAATATTCAGAGCAACGTTCCTAGGGAGCGTCTGAGTGCTCATGATCTTTGTAGGAGAAAAAACGCTCGCCGGACTGCGGGCGTAGAGGTTGCCGATCCGACCTGTACCGGCCAGGCTCCAGCGCCCGGTCTAGAGGGGGAGACAAGCGCAAGGCGCGGGCCGGATACTCCTCCAACGGAGGATGCCGACAGACTGTCCGCCACCAAGTCTGAGGTGGAGAGCGCCATGAACCATAGGCGCCGTCGGACAGTATTTCGTGAAGCGTGCTTTTCCCTTGAGGCGCTGAACGCCTTTAACGCGGGGGACGCGCACCTCCGTGCTGCTCAAGATGGTTTTACCAGAGCCACAGAGCAGTATGTAAAAGACATACAGGTAAGGGAATTTAATGGTTATATATGCCAGTAGCCCCCGAGACTTAAAGTAGTTATGTTAACTGATTTAAGGATCATTTGAAACACAGGCTCTTACCGAGAAGAATGCCCAGCTGTCTCAGGAGCTGCAAGAATGCAAGGCCCAACTTGAGGCCGCACTTGCTGCCGCAGGAGGAAACACAGAGGCCCCTCCTGGTAACACATTTTTTGTTAAATATAAGCGCCGTGTGGCGTGCGCGCAAGTCTAATAATGACATTGCAGGTGCTGTCGGACAAGATCCGGACAGGCAGGAACTGCTGCGCCAGCTGAAGGTCGGCGAGAGGGTGCTGAATAGAGTACAGCAGGAAAGGAACAAGCTTCAAGATGCCCACGCCCAGCTTGGAGAAGAGCTGAAAGGCGTTCGGGTCGAGCTGTCTGGCTCCGTTAAGGAGAATCAGCGGCTTCGTCGCGGCATCTATAGTAAGTGCTTGAGCGAACTCCTTTGAAAAGAAGAGTTCGGCGAGGAAGTCAATTGACTGAATATGTCTTGTAGGTATACTCACAGGTTGCCCTGCGGAGGAGATGCCCGTATCGACGGGTGATCAACTTCCCAAGCTGTTGCAACTGCTCGAACGAGTTCGGCAGGCGATGAGCGGCATCGTCCAGGCATTATGGCCAGTCGTCTCCCTACCCGAGGGCCTTGGGGAGCTTGCGGAGAAACTCCAGGGAGTGCGGCAACGCTTCTGTTTATGGAAGATTTCGGCCTGCCGCCAGGGTGCCAGGGAGGCTTGGGCCATGGTGAAGACGCGGTACAAGAAGGCGGATCCCAACCACATGGCCGAAGTTGGACCGGTGGGGCCCGATGGGAAGGAGATCCCTGTGAGTTTAGTATACAGCCAAGTAGAGTTGGCTGCTAAATTTTCCCAACGGGACTGTAAGTTAGACAGCCAGTTAGACGGGATTGAGGAGGAATACAATCAGTAAATTTGACAATGTATTTTAAAATGACATGTGAAATGCCTTCTATCCGGATTGTAGATCGTTTGTCTTTGCCGACCTTTTCGCTTCGACCTCGGGACCCTAGAGTCTGGAGTGTGTCCGAATACCTTTTTGGTTAAGAAACAACCGGGGTATGCATGGAGACCAGGCATAGGGGTCATTAGTGCTTTATCAGACAAGTGCCCAACTAGTTATGTTATATTACATGGTTAGTAAGAAACATCTTCCAGGGAGAATAGTTCCGTTAAGGGTTCCTTTCCCTGGGAGGCATGCCCTAAAGTGCATGTCCGGACTGCGAAAAAAGCAGAAAAGCATCTGGGGGCAGATAAACAGGTAGGTAAAAGTCATCTTTCAAGTCACCGACCGAATATTCCCTTAAGAACGCTAGCTTTCGGCTTCACCCAGTCTGAGGTACACATCCGGCTGACCTGGCAGTAACAATCACAGAGGTGCTCCCTTTACCTCCTAGCCGAACAATCGGGAACATAGGGGTAAGCACAGGAGCCAGGCAACCCAGCTTGGCCAAAACTTAAGTAATATCGATGCATATAATGGTGAGTAAAAGGTACATGTGGAAGCATGACACATGTGTTGGGTCATGAAGCCCTTATAGTTGAGCTTCTGGAAAAGAAGCCCCCGGGTATAATGAGTGCGGATAACACATCAAGTGTATGCAAGTAGGCCCTTGGGGACCTTTTAGTAGAAGGGTTAAGAAAAGAAAGGGAAACAAAGGACAACTGTAGTATAAAAATTTGAACGGGGGGAGGGGACGAACCCTTAGTCCGGCACTAGGCGTAAAATCTTCGGAGGCGGGCTGTGTTCCATGGGTTCGGCTCGAGTCGGTTGTCCGACGCATTTCGTAGACGGTACGCCCCGCCGGTCAGGACTTGGTCGATGATGAAGGAGCCCTCCCATTTGGGCTTGAGCTTGTCCTTTTTCTTGTCTGGCAAGCGTAGAACTAGTTCGCCAACGTTGTAAGTCTTGGCCCGTACTTCTCTGCTTTGATATCTTCGAGCCTGCTGCTGATAAAATGCGGAACAAGCCTTGGCGACGTCGCGTTCCTCCTCCAATGCGTCCAAGCTGTCCTGCCGATCTAGCTCGGCTTCTCGTTCTTCGTACATGCGCACTCGAGGTGAGTCATGAATGATGTCGCAGGGCAAAACTGCCTCTGCGCCGTATACCATAAAGAATGGTGTAAATCCGGTAGTACAGTTGGGCGTTGTCCGCAGCCCCCAGAGTACGGAGTCGAGCTCCTCTACCCAGTGCGTGTCGGATTTTGTAAGTGACCGCACTAGTCTGGGTTTAATGCCGCTCATTATTAGACCATTTGCTCGTTCCACTTGACCGTTGGTTTGAGGGTGATAGACTGAAGTGTAGTCGAGCTTAATGCCCATGTTTTTGCACCATGACTTAACCTCGTCGGCCGTGAAGTTAGTGCCGTTGTCGGTGATGATGCTGTGGGGGACACCGTAACAGTGTACAACCCCGGATATAAAGTCTATCACTGGTCCGGAATCTGCCGTTTTGACCGGTTTGGCCTCTATCCATTTGGTGAATTTATCCACCATGACCAATAGGTACCTTTGCTTGTGGGTTCCCCCTTTAAGGGGTCCAACCATATCAAGCCCCCAGACCGCAAACGGCCAGGTAATGGGTATAGTTTTGAGGGCGGTGGGTGGCATATGGCTCTGATTAGCAAAGAGCTGACACGCATCTCTGGACTAAGTCCTGGGCATCTGCCCGGGCCGTCGGCCAATAAAATCCTGTACGGAATGCCTTTCCTACAAGGGCCCGGGCTGCTGCGTGGTGTCCGCCTAGTCCGGCATGAATTTCAGCCAGGAGGTTTCGCCCTTCCTCTTCGGAGATACACCTTTGAAGGACTCCGGTTGTACTTTTCTTATAAAGTTCTCCCTCATGGACCTTGTAGGCTTTCGATCGCCGGACTATGTAGCGGGCCTCATTTTGGTCTTCGGGGAGTTCCTGCCTAAGCAAGTAGGCTAGGAATGGTTCTGTCCACGGGGCGATTACTGCCATTATATCGTGGGCTGAAGGTGTTATGTCATCGGCTGAATCGCCGGTTGGCGCGGTTGTTTCCGGTTTGTCATTTCCGGTCTCCCCTTCCCATAGTACGGACGGCTTGAAGAGCCGTTACAGGGAGATATTTGGAGGACAGTGTCACGTTTTGCACCGATGCGTGCCAGTACGTCGGCTGCTTGGTTATTATCTTGGGCTACGTGATGGAATTCAAGTCCTTCAAACCGAGCTGACATTTTTAGGACAGCGTTGCGATATGCTGCCATTTTCGGATCCTTGGCGTCAAAGTCTCTGTTTATTTGGGATATTGCAAGGTTTGAATCCCCGTGCACCTCTAGGCGCTGAATGCCCATGGAGATTGCCATCCGGAGACCATGTAGGAGGGCCTCGTATTCGGCTGCGTTGTTGGAGTCCGTGTACATTATTTGAAGTATGTATTGGACTGTGTCCCCGGTTGGGGATGTCAAGACGACGCCAGCCCCCAGTCCGGCCAACATTTTGGAGCCGTCGAAGTGCATAGTCCAATTGGAGTATGCGCCGTACTCTTTAGGGAGTTCGGCTTCGGTCCATTCAGCGACAAAGTCAGCCAAAACTTGTGACTTTATAGCTCGCCGAGGCTTGTAGGTCATATCGAATGGTAGGAGCTCAATGGCCCATTTTGCAATCCTGCCCGTTGCGTCGCGGTTGTTTATAATGTCATTGAGTGGTACTTCGGAGGCCACTGTTATCGAACACTCTTGAAAGTAGTGTCGGAGCTTCCGGGATGCCATGAACACCGCGTAGGCTATCTTTTGATAGTGCGGGTAACGGGACTTGCAGGGGGTTAACACAGTGGATACGTAGTACACTGGTTTTTGAAGAGGGAATTTATGCCCTTCTGTCTCTCGTTCAACGACGAGTACCGCGCTTACAACTTGATGTGTTGCTGCAATGTATAACAACATGGGTTCGCCTAGGTTTGGCGCGGCTAGGACCGGATTTGTTGCCAATATGGCCTTTATTTCTTCGAGTCCGGCAGTGGCAGCATCCATCCACTCGAAGTGTTCGGTGCGCCTAAGGAGGCGATAAAGGGGCAGTGCCTTTTCTCCCAAGCGGGAGATAAAACGGCTTAGAGCTGCCATGCATCCGGTCAATTTTTGTATCTGCTTGAGGTCTTTTGGAATATCCAACTGTGACAGAGCTCGGATCTTGGCCGGGTTTGCTTCAATTCCTCTACCGGATACAATGAAGCCCAGCAGCTTTCCAGCTGGTACGCCGAAAATGCATTTTTCCAGATTCAGCTTGATGTCATATGCTCTAAGGTTGTCGAATGTGAGCCTCAAATCATCTACTAGAGTTTCGACGTGTTTGGTTTTGACGACTACGTCGTCTACGTATGCCTTGACTGTTTTGCCGATCTGGGTAGCCAGACATGTTTGAATCATGCGCTGATATGTTGCGCCGGTTTTTTAAGTCCAAAGGGCATCGTGTTGAAGCAGAATGGTCCGTATGGAGTGATGAATGCCGTTGCGGCTTGGTCTGCTTCCGCCATCTTGATTTGATGGTAGCCAGAGTATGCTCGAGGAAGCACAACGAATTGTGCCCTCCGGTAGCATCGATAATTTGGTCGATGCGGGGGAGGGGGAAGGGATCCTTTGGGCAAGCCTTATTGAGGTCTTTAAAATCGACGCATAGGTGCTAGGATTTGTCCTTCTTTGGTACCATTACCAGATTTGCTAGCCAATCCGGATGTTTGATATCTCTGATGAATCCGGCTTCCAATAGTTTGGCTAGCTCTTCTCCCATTGCCTGTCTTTTGGGTTCGGAAAATCGTCAAAGAGCCTGTTTGACTGGCTTGAATCCTTTTAGGATGTTTAGGCTGTGTTCTGCCAATCTGCGTGGGATTCCGGGCATATCCGAATGATGCCAGGCGAAAATGTCCCAATTTTCCTAAAGGAATTCGCGCAGTGCGGCATCTACCTCGGGGTTCAATTGTGCCCCAATGGAGGCCGTCTTTGTTGGGTCCGTTGGATGGACCTGGAATTTTACTATTTCATCTGCTAGTTTGAAGGAGGTGGACTTGGATCATTTATCGAGTATCACATCGTCCCTATTCACCGTAGAGCGCAGCGTGGTGAGTTCTTCTGTCGCTAAGGCTTCGGATAGTGCCTCCAGGGCTAGTGCGGCTGTCTTGTTTTCGGCGCGGAGTGCTATGTCCGGATCACTAGCAAGAGTGATTATTCCGCCGGGCCCAGGCATTTTGAGCTTCATGTACCCGTAATGGGGTACGACTTGAAAAATTGTGAATGCCTCTCGTCCTAATATAGCGTGATATCCGTTGTTGAATGGGGCCACTTGGAACGTGACTTCTTCGGATCTGTAATTGTCCGGCGAGCCGAACACCACATCGAGTGTGATTTTTCCGGTGCAGCGCGCTTCCCGGCTAGGGATTATTCCTCTGAAGGTTGTGCTGCTTCGCTCAATACGGCTCCAGTCTATTTCCATTTTTTGAAGAGTTTCCTCATAGATGAGGTTTAGTCCGCTGCCGCCATCCATGAGGACCTTTGTAAGTCGAAAGCCGTCCACTATGGGACTAAGCACCAGTGCGGCTGGTGCTCGGGCTGTTCGGAATTTAGGTTCGTCGCTGGCGTTGAAGGTGATGGCTGTGTCGCTCCATGGATTTGCTGTTGCTACTTGGTAGACTTCGGCGCGGCCGCGGATTGTCCGTTTTCGCATACTATACCAGTATTGTTGGAGTGGTTTTCCGGGGCTAGAAGCTCCTTGCCACTTTTGGCCACCTGCCGTAATATCCAACATGCTCGAAGGCTATGTGTTGGGACGGCGCCCTCTGTACTATGAAGCTTACAGGGTCCGCTGAGCCATCCCTCAAGTACGGTTCCGTGCCCTCTATGGGGTTTTTGCTTTTTGGTTTTTGTATCTGGGGCCTGAGTATGATGCACCCTTTTGTTGCAGACTAAGGTTGTCTTCGGGGCCGGATTGTCCCAAAACTGGTTTTCGGTTTTCCGGAAACTCTCTATCGCACAGTACTTTCGTACTATGGACGCCAGATCGGTGAAGCGTGTGATTTTACGACGGCCGATGGCGTTCAATATTCCCTTGTCCGTGCAATTATTGCAAAAGATTGAAATTGCGTTTTCCTCTCGGCAGTCCTTTATCCTGTCCATAACCAGGAGGAATCTGGCCCAGTAGTGATGTACTGTTTCAGCGGGCTCTTGCCGTATTAGAGATAGATCGCATATGTCTGGGCGGGTGGGTCGAATAAAATCCGGATCCCTACCCATCTCGGGGCTTAAAGGCCGTGAAGTTTCCAATTTTGGAAGCTTGGATTGCTGGACGTTGTCCAACGAGTCCGGTCCGATGCCTGACTTTAGGTTCAGTGCTCGATCGAAGTCCGTTCCTCCGCGGAAATCCGTCTTGGAGGGTTCGGGAGCCCGGACATGTCTAGTTTTTAATACAGGAGGAAATCGCCGCATTTTTCCTCTACCACTGCGACGTGGTGGGTGACCTGGGGAGAGTTAATCTCTCTCAGATCGGTTTTAAGCCCAATCTGATTGTAGTCCGTAGCGACTCCCAGGGCGGCGATGCGATCCAAGAGTTCGTTGACAGACGAGAGCTCTATCAGATCCAGCCGCTCGGCGAATTCCGAGCTGACGTGGAGATTGCCTTTGACGAATTGAGAAGTCATTGTCGAAGCAGTGGCCGGACAGGCGGTCATAAGAAAACCACCTAGCCAGATAGTTTGGCCGGCGGCCAAGGCCCCTTTGGCGAAAATACCGTCCTTGAAGACGGGTGGAGGCATCCTTCCTATCGGTGACGACACAGAGGAACTCTCAATGAAAGCACCAATGTCGGTGTCAAAACCGGCGGATCTCAGGTAGGGGGTCCCGAACTGTGCGTCTAGGCAGATGGTAGCAGGAGACAAGGGACACGATGTTTTACCCAGGTTCGGGCCCTCTTGATGGAGGTAAAACCCTACGTCCTGCTTGATTAATATTGATGATATGGGTAGTACAAGAGTGGATCTACCACGAGATCAAGGAGGCTAAACCCTAAAGCTAGCCTATGGTATGATTGTTGTAATGTATATTATGTCCTACGGACTAAAGCCCTCTGGTTTATATAGACACCGGAGAAGGCTAGGGTTACACAGAGTCGGTTACAATGGTAGGAGATCTACATATCCGTATCGCCAAGCTTGCCTTCCATGCCAAGGAAAGTCCCATCCGGACACGGGACGGAGTCTTCAATCTTGTATCTTCGTAGTCTTGGAGTCCGGCGGACGATGATAGTCCGGCTGTCCGGACACCCCCTAGTCCAGGACTCCCTCAACCGTGGTTGCGGTGCCCTTGACCCTTCCACTGCCTGCACGCGTCGACTCGTCATTTCGGTGCCGTGAGGGGCTTGCTCCCTGATGGCCATCTCTGTTGGCATGGCCAATAAGGCTTTGGATAGCAGCCCTCCACTCTTCTTGCTTCTCCAAGGCAGGAGGAAAGTCGAGGAGCAGCTGCGCTCCCGACAGCGCTTCCGCTCGCGTGGGTGGCAGCGACAGGCGCGAGGAATGGGAGGAACTCGTACTTATAACGATGTTAGAAGGAGTCCCATCTCGATTTCGCGGCCGCGCGCTCTTTTCGCCTGCACCATGATGTGCATGTTGGCCCTACGGGTCTTGAGAGTGACGCTGAGGGCTCTTGCCGTGGCGATGTCCGGGGTCCTCAACATGGCGGCATGGTTCGTCGTGCACGAGCTGAGGAGACCGCGACACGCACGTTGGCGAGGTTGATCTTCCGCCCTTGGAGGTCCCCGCACCACCTGCAGGTGGCAAAACTCCACCCTTTGGCGCGGCGGCGCGCCGACCTCCATCACCGTTGCGGAGGACGCCGATGGCCTGGCTTCTTGTATTCAGATGGTGTGGACAATCTCGATCTCCTCCACCGCTAGCGCCCGCCCTGTTGCCTGGTCGCACGGGTGCGGGCGGAGCGGCCCCGACGGGCCGACCGCCGCGGTTATCTTCTTCTTCAGAGCCATAGCGATGAGGGAGCTAATGTACTAACTTCTTACCAGATTCTCACAACTAGCCACCCCTACCTGACACACCAAAGATGTTAGGGAAACCGATCACCTATGGGGTCACAAGGATCCCTTCTACGTTCGGCGGGGGATTAGTTGCACGAAGAGCAGGTCGAGCCGTTAGCACATAGAGGATTTTTATCCAGGTTCGGGCCGCGAAGATGAGTAATACCCTAGTCATGCTTTATCTAGTTATATTTGTTTTCTTGTGCTTTTGAACTAGCTATGATGCGTGCTTTGTCCAAAAGTCCGAATCCTTTCTCTGTGCGCCTCAGGCCTCCTTTTATGCACAAAGCGGTTGCCACAGTGGCACACAAAAGGTGGCAAGCTACAGCGGTACGAGCTTATCGCTCGAGCAACATAGGACAAGTGCATTTAATGCGTTCCCTACGTGTCCCCTTGCTTTATTAGGGATGGCAACAGAGGCCATCCCATCCTTCGCCGCTCCTCCTCGCCATGCCAAGTGTCCGGGCCGACGAGGCATGCAGCACCACGCTGGCCAACCAGCTGCTGTGTTGGCGAAGTGGTAGGCTTCCACGAAGATCTGCATGCCGCCACGCAGGCGCCTGCTTAGCTAGCATGCTTATCGTTGTGCTGGAGTGGTGGTGAGGTGGCGAAACCTTGCCGGGCGCGGGCCTGGCTGCAGCCCAGCGATCGTCCCCGGCAAGGCTTGCCGGGGGCCTTGGAGTCATTCCCGGCAAGGGTCTTGCTGGGGGCCTTTGTCTTCTGATCCCACGTGGACTCGTGGGTTGCCAATCTTCGTGAGGGGATGCATGCTACCAGGCATGTGCTCTCCAGATCTTGGTCTTAACGTTGTCGATGGTGTCAGAGCTCTCAGCCCCAAGGGTGGTGGCCCTGCTGGTCTCTTCGCATGCTGCCCCGGCAAGGAGCTTGCCCGGGGCTTCACAGGTTGCCTCGACAAGGCTTGTTGCCGGGCGTGGCCCTGCTTGCCTCTTGCTGCCCGTTGCCTTGAGTGTCTGTCTTGGAGGCCTCCGTGTTTCGTCTTGCTTCTCACCATCCTTCTCTGCTTTACCAAGCCCTGCTGCAGGGGTGGATCCGACCGTCCATGCACAAGTAAGGGGGACAGAAGTACCCATACTTTCGTACACTGACATGAAGGCCTAGTGCCAGTTTCTATTTTTGTGTGTGCCTATTTTAGAGTTCTGTAGAAAAGGAATACCAAACGGAGACCAAATGGAATGAAACCTTCGCGATGATCTTTCTTGGACCGAAAGCAAACCATAAGACTTGGAGATTAAGTCAGAGACATAACGAGGAGGCCACGAGGCAGGAGGGCGCGCTCGGGGGGGGGGGGGTAGGCGTGCCCCACCCTCATGGGCCCCTCGTAGCTCCACCAACCTAGTTCTTTCGCCTATCTATACTCTTATACCCTAAAAACATTAGGGGGAGCCACGAAACCAATTTTCCACCACCGCAACCTTCTGTACCCGTGAGATCCCATCTTGGGGCCTTTTTCGGCATCCTACCGGAGGGGGATTCGATCATGGAGGGCTTTTACATCAACACCATTACCTCTCTGATGAAGTGTGAGTAGTTTACCATAGACCTTGGGGTCCATAGTTATTAGCTAGATGGTTTCTTCTCTCTCTTTGATTCTCAATACAAAGTTCTCCTCAATGTTCTTGGAGATCTATTCGATGTAATATTCTTTTGAAGTGTGTTTGCCGAGATCTGATGGATTGTGGATTTATAATCAAGATTATCTATGAATATTATTTGGTTCTTCTCTGAATTCTTATATGCATGATTTGATATCTTTGCAAGTCTCTTCGAATTATCGGTTTAGTTTGGCCTACTAGATTGATCTTTCTTGCCATGAGAGAAGTGCTTAGCTTTGGATCAATCTTGCGGTGTCCGTTCTTAGTGACAGTAGGGGCAGCAAGGCACGTATTGTATTGTTGCCATCAAGGATAAAAAGATGGGGTTTCATCATATTACTTGAGTTAATTTCTCTACATCATGTCATCTTGCTTAATGCGTTACTCCATTCTTGATGAACTTAATACTCTAGATGCATGCTGGAGAGCGGTCAATGTGTGGAGTAATAGTAGTAGATGCAGGCATGAGTCGGTCTACTTGACACAGACGTGATGCCTTGAAGGAAATATGCCCTAGAGGCAGTAATAAAGTTATTATTTATTTCCATAATTCACGATAAATGTTTATTATTCATGCTAGAATTGTATTAACCAGGAATTTAGTACATGTGTGAATACATACACAAAACATATAGTCCCTAGTATGCCTCTAGTTGACTAGCTCGTTAATCAAAGATGGTTATGTTTCCTAACCATAAACATGTGTTGTCATTTGATGAACGGGATCACATCATTAGGAGAATGATGTGATGGATATGACCCATCCGTTAGCTTAGCACTATGATCATTATAGTTTCATTGCTACTGCTTTCTTCGTGACTTATACAAGTTCCTCAGACTATGAGATTATGCAACTCCCGAATACCAGAGGAACACTTTGTGTGCTACCAAACATCACAACGTAAATGTGTGATTATAAAGGTGCTCTACAGGTATCTCCGAAGGTGTTTGTTGGGTTGGCATAGATCAAGATTAGGATTTGTCACTCCGTGTTTCAGAGAGGTATCTCTGGGCCCTCTCGATAATACTCATCACTATAAGCCTTGCAAGCATTGTGACTAATGAGTTAGTTATGGGATGAAGTATTACAGAACGAGTAAAGAGACTTGCCGGTAACGAGATTCAACTAGGTATGGTGATACCAACGATCGAATCTCAGGCAAGTGACATACTGATGACAAAGGGAACAACGTATGTTGTTATGCGGTTTGACCGGTAAGTGTAGCGACCAGACCTCAACCAGTCTGATCTCTGTGCTCAGTGTCATCCCTGGATCATTAATGCTGACACCACACAGTACTTGGAGGATTTATAACAGAGTAGCAATCACACACTTATTATATCGAATGTCTCAAAAGAGAACTTATTGAAATAAATATGTCTTAAGGCCATCTAATACGATAATAGTGGAAGGCTTGGAAGATAAGCGAGTCCATCAACTCCAACGGCATCACTGAGTATAGAGCCACGACCTAAAAGCACCTTACTCATCGTGTGAAAAGTCTGCAACATGAAACGTTGCAGCCCGAAAACGGGTCAGCACATGGAATATGCTGGCAATGTAACACATAGAGAATAACAATGGAGATATGCTATACTACATGCATATTTGGCTGGTGGTAAAGCTCTATGTTTATAGTTTTTGCATAAAGCCAATTTTTCCCTACTGCAAAGGAATAAATTTATTTAACTAACATGGTGGTTGTTAAACATTGAGAATGGTTGACAGCATCCTCAATCTCAATTAAAAAGTACTCATTAAAAACCCAACAGTATTAATTAAAGTAACATGATGATATTCACATGATAATCAAGTACTAGATACTCAAGATGTCCATAACCGGAGACATGGCTAACCATGATTAGTTTATACTCTCTGCAGAGGTTTGCGCACTTTCCCCACATGACTCGATCGCCTCCGCTTGATTTCTCGCACTACATGATGTTTGGGAAACGGATGACCGAGACATAGTCTTTCAGAAGCACTTGCACCTTACAAGAGGGATAGACCGTACCAACCTACATCCCCTACATCTGCTAGTCCACCCCGTAAGAGTTCGCACAACTTAGTCAACTATGCTAGAGCCCATAATGGTATGTGGCTGGACACGGAAGTTTCTAGTTTGAATAATCTCATGATCCCTTTGAGCCTTCGTGGCGGTCCGAAGAAAATACAGGCAAGTCCTGCTAGAAAACAGGTGCCTCAGTCCACCCAGATGTGTGTTTAAGTTGCCACCTTAAATAAACCAGTAATTAACAATCTCACATCTGTCATGGATATTCACTCACCCAATCCACGTCTACTAGCATAGCATGGCATAATAAGCAAACGTAGAAGTAACTCCCAAAGGTTTGACAATAAAACAGGTAATAGGTACTACCTCATCTACTTCCCATCCCATAATTTAATTAGATCCAAATCACGCAATGTTTGAGGATAGATCTAATGCATAAAAATTGGGTAGTAGAAAAGGTATGATCAAGTGTTACTTGCCTTGCTGATGATCCGCGAAACCTAGAGACTCGAAGTAACAGGAGGCGCACTCCGGGTATTCTATCACAGACAAACAAACAAGCATACAATAAGTACTCATCTAATGCACAGGTAAAACTCGAACAAAAGATCCAACCAGACTGTTCAACTTAAGAACTCCGATTTGCAAAAAGAATCAAATCAAATAAAGCAACGAAAGTCAAACGGCGAAAGAAAACAACTTCGTTTTACTAATCTGGATCTAAGTCAAATTTTACAGAAGCAAAAACTTGTTTAAGTAGATTATTCGGAAAGAGGGTTTCGAGACAAAACTCCAGGCGCTTGAATCGCCTGATTCTGATAAACGAGCGAAAAGTTATACTAAAACAAAAATCGGATCACAAATCGCAATCAGAAAATAACCGTGGAAAATCCGAGAAAAAGAAAAACGACGAACGGATTAACGAACGAACGTTCGTTAATTAAACGAATCTGACGAAAAGCCTTTGTTAAAACGAACTAACGGACGAATGTCCGCTAATTAACCTAAACCGAAAAAACCGAAAACTAAAATAAAACGAATCTAAAAAAAACTGAAAAAAAACCGTAAAGAAAAACCACCCGGTTTTTAAGAAAACCGGCGGCACGCGATTCGAGGTGGCGGCGAACCTCGGCGACAGCGGCGACGAAGTCCGGCGGGGCTCCGGCGGGTCCGGCAGTGGCGGGCGGCGGCGCTGGCGGCGGCGGCGGATCTGGCGGCGGCGGCGGAATCGGCTAGGGTTAGGGTTTCGGCGGCGGGGTGGCCGGCGGCGGGGGTGATCTGGGCCGGGGGCGCGCGGGCTGGGGCGGCTGGCGGCGGGGTCCCGGCGCTATTTATATAGCGCCCCCGAGCGGAGTCCCACTCGGGTACGGCCCGGAGTCGGTGCGCGTTTTTTTAAATAATTACGCTCGGTAGAAAAATAAAAAGAAATACTAAACGGACTCCAAAAATCCCAAAATAAATTTTCCCCGGCTTCTAAATCAAGCCGGACTAGATGAACATTTATTTGGGGCCTAAATGCAATTTTGAAAAACGCGCATTTTTCCTAAATTCAAATAAAAAGCGAAAAATATTTGATTTTTTTATTAAATCTCCATTATTTCTTTATTTTGGGAAAGTCATTTTATTCCCTCTCTGAATTTTTGGTAGTAGAAATAATTGAAGATAAAATAAATAAAATCAATGATCCTATTTTCAAAATTTGAGAAAAACCCCAAATATGAAAATAACGAAATCCCCAACTCTCTCCGTGGGTCCTTGAGTTGCGTAGAATTTCTAGGATCGAGCCAACAATGCAATAAAAATATGATATGCATAATGATCTATGTATAACATTCCAAATTGAAAATTTGGGATGTTACAAACCTACCCCCCTTAAGATGAATCTCGCCCTCGAGATTCGGGTTGGCTAGCAAATAGGTGAGGGTGGTCCTTGAGCAGATCTTCCTCTCGCTCCCAGGTGGCTTCCTCCTCGGTGTGGTGGCTCCACTGAACTTTGCAAAACTTGATAACTTTGCTGCGGGTAACTCTGCTAGCATAATCCAAAATCTTAACAGGTTTCTCTTCATAGGTCAGATCTTCTTTCAACTGAATCGTTTCCAATGGCACCGTATCTCTCAGTGGTATATCAGCCATCTGTGCGTGACACTTCTTCAACTGTGAAACATGGAACACATCGTGAACTCCTGACAATCCCTCAGGTAATTCCAACTTGTATGCTACTTCTCCCATGCGTTCCAAAACCTTGTATGGCCCCACAAAACGTGGCGCTAACTTTCCTTTAACTCCAAAACGTTTAACTCCTCGAAGTGGAGATACTCGGATAAACTCTGTCTCCAACTTCGTATTCTGTCTCCTTGCGTTTCGAATTTGCATAGCTCTTCTGCCTTGACTGAGCTACCATGAGCCTGTCGCGAATCAACTTTACTTTCTGTTCAGACTCCTTAATCAAATCTGGTCCAAACAACTGGCGGTCTCCAACCTCATCCCACAACAACGGGGTTCTGCACCTCCTTCTGTACAAGGCTTCGAAAGGGGCCATCTTCAAACTGGATTGATAACTGTTGTTGTAAGAAAACTCCGCGTATGGCAAGTTGTCATCCCAACTTGATCCATAATCCAAAACACAAGCTCTAAGCATATCCTCCAAAATATGATTGACTCTCTCGGTCTGTCCATCTGTCTGCGGGTGGAAAGCTGTGCTAAACTCCAGTCTGGTTCCCAATGTTTCGTGTAACTGTTTCCAAAACTTTGAGGTGAATTGGGTCCCTCTATCTGATACGATACTCCTCGGAACTCCATGCAAACATACAATCCTCGTCATGTATATCTTAGCCAATTTGGCACTGCTGTAGGTAGTCTTTACTGGGATGAAATGAGCTACCTTCGTCAAACGATCGACTACAACCCAAATCGAGTCATAGCCTGAACGAGTCCTGGGCAATCCCGTGATGAAATCCATGCCTAGTTTATCCCACTTCCATTCCGGTATAGGCAATGGCTGCAAAAATCCAGCTGGCTTCTGATGTTCTGCTTTCACCCTCTGACATACATCACAAACTGCTACATACTCTGCGATATCCTTCTTCATTCCGGTCCACCAGAATGTTTCCTTCAAATCCAAATACATCTTTGTATTTCCGGGGTGAATCGAATATGGTGAATCATGTGCCTCTTGCAGAATCAACTTCCTGATCTCCGGGTTATTGGGCACATAAACACGGTCCTCAAATCATAGGGTATCGTACTCATCCTCACGAAATCCCTTAGCCTTTCCCTTGCTCATCCGTTCCTTAATGGTGGCAACTTCCGTATCTGCCTTTTGAGCTTCTCTAATTTTATCCATCAACGTAGACTGAATCTCCAATGCTGCTACATAGCCTCTCGGAACTATTTCCAAACATAGCTCTCGAAGTTCCTTGGCTAACTCCTTGGGTATTTCTCCCGTCATTAGCGTATTGACATGGCTCTTGCGGCTCAACGCGTCTGCTACAATGTTAGCCTTCCCGGCGTGATAATGCAATCTCATATCATAATCCTTAATAAGTTCCAACCATCTCCTCTGCCTGAGATTTAACTCCTTCTGAGTGAAGATGTACTTCAAACTCTTGTGATCCGTGTACACCTCACAATGATTTCCAATGAGAAAATGTCTCCACGTTTTTAGTGCATGCACTACGGCTGCTAACTCCAAATCATGAGTAGCATAATTCAACTCATGGGGCTTAAGCTGTCGTGAAGCATACGAAACAACTCTACCCTCCTACATAAGCACTGCTCCAAGTCCTCGTCGTGAAGCGTCGCAATACACTTCATAATCCTTAGTCTGATCTGGCAGAATCAACACTGGTGAGGTAACCAAACGTTTCTTCAACTCTTGGAAGCTAGCCTCACACTCCTCAGTCCAAATGAACTTAGTATCCTTCTTTAACAACTCTGTCATAGGCTTCGCAATCTTCGAGAAATTTTCAATGAATCTTCGGTAGTATCCTGCGAGTCCAAGGAAACTCCTGATCTCTCCAACTGTGGTTGGTGCTTCCCAGTTTGTCACAGTGACGACTTTAGTGGGGTCTACTGCGATACCTTCTCCGGATATAACATGTCCGAGAAATCCAACTTCCTTCAACCAAAACTCACACTTGCTGAACTTGGCACATAGCTGATGTTCCCTGAGCTTCTCGAGTACTAATCGCAAGTGCTCCTTGTGTTCCTCTTCATTCTTTGAGTAAACCAAAATATCATCAATGAACACCACGATGAACTTATCCAAAAACTCCATAAACACCTTGTTCATCATGTTCATAAAATAGGTTGGGGCATTAGTCAGACCAAATGACATAATGGTATACTCATACAGCCCGTACCTGGTGGTAAAAGCCATCTTCGGTATATCTTGTTCCCGAATCTTCAACCGATGGTACCCTGATCGCAAATCGATCTTGGAAAACACCTTAGATCCTTGCAACCGATCAAACAGATCATTGATCATTGGTAGTGGGTACTTGTTCTTGATTGTTACTTCATTCAATCCGCGATAATCAACAACCATTCTTAACGATCCATCCTTCTTCTCCACTAGAAGTACTGGCGATCCCCAAGGCGAAGAACTTGGGCGTATAAAACCTTTATCCAACAACTCCTTAATCTGCTTCTTGATTTCCCCCAAATCCTGGGCTGGCATCCTGTACGGTCTCTTGGATATAGGTCCAGTGCCTGGCAGTAGCTCAATTAAGAACTCAATGTCCCTATCTGGTGGCATGCCTGGCAACTCCTCTGGAAATACATCGGGGAAATCCCTTACCACTGGTACTTCCTCCTCCACAACTCCTGATAAGGAATTTACATGTGCTCTCCTCGGCTCATGCCGTGATACATACTTGATCCTTATCCCTTCTGGTGTTGTAAGCAAAATTGTCTTACTGGCGCAATCAATGTTCCCTCCATACTTCGATAACCAATCCATGCCTAATATCACATCCAAACCTTGCGATTCCAAAACTATTAGGTCCGAGGGAAATACATGGTGTCCAATCCTTAATGGCAGTCGATCACACCATTTACTAGCCGTATACTCTGCTCTGGGTGAGGTTACTAGCATGGGTGACCTAAGTGCTTGGGTTGGCAATTTATATTTATCCACAAATCCCCTTGATATGTATGAATGCGATGCACCAGTATCGAAAAGAACAATTGCAGTAAATGCCTTAACCAAAAACTTACCTATTACTGCGTCTGGCTGAGCTTCAACCTCCTCCACGGTAACGTGGTTCACTTGCCCCCTGTTGAAAGGGTTCGGCTTCTTTCCTGAGCTTCCATTGCCATTTCCATTTTGGGCTTCTGGGCAATCATTTGCATAATGCCCCATCTTGCGGCACTTATAACAAGTGATGTGGCTCAGGTCTGCTTTGGATGGTGTTGACGGGTTGGTGCGGCTTTGTCCATTGCTTCCTCCATTCCCGTTTCCATTCTTTGTGCTATTGTGATTGTGCGAGCTGCCCCCTCCATGAGTATGCTGAAAATGTCCTCCTGACTTTGGGGTAAAGCATGGCTTCTGCTGAGCTCCAGAATTATACTTCCCCTGTGCATAGTTCCTCTTACGATTATCAATCTGCTGCTGCTTCCCTTCAATCATAAGAGCACGATCTACTAACTCCTGGTAGTTATTGAAAGTGGCTACCATCAACTGCATGCTCAGCTCATCATTCAGTCCTTCTAGAAACTTCTCCTGCTTAGCTGCATCCGTAGCAACGTCATCTGGGGCATAACATGCTAGCTTACTAAAATCATCCACATACTGGCCAACTGTCCGTCCTCCTTGGCGTAAGTTGTGAAACTCACGCTTCTTCATAACCATAGCTCCAGCTAAAACATGGGCAGTACGAAAAGCTTGCTGAAACTGATTCCATGTGATAGTGTCTACAGGGTAAGTGGCTGTAAAATTCTCCCACCATGCTACTGCGGGTCCGTCAAGCTGATGCGCGGCAAACTTCACCTTTTCTCCATTTGTGCATCCTGCAGTGGTCAACTCCCTCCCTATCTTACGGAGCCAATCATCTGCTACTATTGGCTCGGTGCTACTGGAAAACACCGGCGGGTTCAACCTTAAGAAACGTGCCAGATGGTCAACAGGTGGTGGTGGTGGTGGGTTGTTGTTGTTGTTGCCTTGGTTCTGTACCAATGTTTGAATCAAGGTATTCTGCTGCTGAATCAACTGAGTGATCTCTGGCGGGAAAACAAACTCGGGTTCGCGTCTCGGAGGCATCTGAGGGTTTAAGGGAAGAGTTAAGAATAGGATGAGGTCTAGTGAGAATACACTACCCATATGCACATGAGTCAAAACACACAATATCATTCCAATCAATTCAAACAAGGGCATACAACGGTCTAACTATCGTTACAAAAGTGCTTGGACTAAAACTAGTTAAATGGTGGAAAATTCTACTACTGTTATGATGCTCAACTAGAAAAACTGCTCCGATGCAGATTCCATGATATCTGCTCCAGCTTCATCAACATAGTCATCATCGCTATCGTCGGGATCCGAGTTGGTGTCGTCGATGATGATATAATTATATGGACAGGTAGGTTCATCCTCTTCTCCTTTGGGTGCTGAACCTCCCATGAATACTCCAATCTTCTCCTTAAGGTCACCGTTCTATCTTACTAGAGCGACGATTTCTTCCATATAGTCTTTACGCATAGCCTTGAGTTCTGCTTCTAGCTCCTTGATCCTGGTCATAGCCTTCTGTAGCTCCTCCATATCTGCGCACATCTGGTTCTCCTGGCGCCGGATGTGTTGGTTTAACTCCTGAATATAAGCTGCGATGGATCTATCCCTCCTAGTGGCGATCATCTCCCAATGCTCATCTCGGCGCCCACAAATCTGGTAGATAGTATTCTTGAGATCGTTGCGGTAAACTTCTCCAATTCGTCCCATGGCGATGTGAGCTGCCATGCTATTTCCTAGGCTCCATGTTGGTACATCAAAGGTAAACTCTATTGGCTCCATGACTGGTGCAAACGTCCTTCCTGGAATGTAGACTTGAATCCTCCAGCGCTCCTCTTCGGGTAAAGTGGCATTGAATGTTCCAGTGAAGCTTGGTACTCCTATGTTCAAGTATCTAGCGGCTTCCTTTAAGTGACATCCAAAAGGTGAATTCTCAGCGGGTTGCGCGAACTTGATCTTTGCATCTGCCATCCTAAAGAATAGAAAAGATGAGGAGTGAGAAATGAGAAGAAAGAGTAGTGATCTAGGGCTTAAGCTTAGTGGCCGTGTCCTACAGTCAGCGTGTGCTCTGATACCACCTTGTAGCGACCAGACCTCAACAGTCTGATCTCTGTGCTCAGTGTCATCCCTGGATCAGTAATGCTGACACCACACAGTACTTGGAGGATTTATAACAGAGTAGCAATCACACACTTATTACATCGAATGTCTCAAAAGAGAACTTATTGAAATAAATATGGCTTAAGGCCATCTAATACGATAACAGCGGAAGGCTTGGAAGATAAGCGAGTCCATCAACTCCAACGGCATCACTGAGTATAGAACCACGACCTAAAAGCACCTTACTCATCGTCTAAAAAGTCTGCAACATGAAACATTGCAGCCCGAAAACGGGTCAGCACATGGAATATGCTGGCAATGTAACACATAGAGAATAACAATGGAGATAGGCTATACTACATGCATATTTGGCTGGTGGTAAAGCTCTATGGTTACAGTTTTTGCATAAAGCCAATTTTTCCATACTGCAAAGGAATAAATTTATTTAACTAACATGGTGGTTGTTAAACATTGAGAATGGTTGACAGCATCCTCAATCCCAATTAAAAAGTACTCATTAAAAACCCAACAGTATTAATTAAAGAAACATGATGAGATTCACATGCTAATCAAGTACTAGATACTCAAGATGTCCATAACCGGAGACACGGCTAACCATGATTAGTTTATACACTCTGCAGAGGTTTGCGCACTTTCCCCACATGACTCGATCGCCTCCGCTTGATTTCTCGCACTACATGATGTTTGAGAAACGGATGACCGAGACATAGTCTTTCAGAAGCACTTGCACCTTACAAGAGGGGTAGACTGTACCAACCTACATCCCCTACATCTGCTAGTCCACCCCTTAAGAGTTCGCACAACTTAGTCAACTATGCTAGAGCCCATAATAGTATGTGGCTGCATAGGGAAGTTTCTAGTTTGAATAATCTCATGATCCCTTTGAGCCTGGGTGGCGGTCCGAAGAAAATACAGGCAAGTCCTGCTAGAAAACAGGTGCCTCAATCCACCCAGATGTGTGTTTAAGTTGCCACCTTAAATAAACCAGTAATTAACAATCTCACATCTGTCATGGATATTCACTCACCCAATCCACGTCTACTAGCATAGCATGGCATAATAAGCAAACGTAGAAGTAACTCCCAAAGGTTTGACAATAAAACAGGTAATAGGTACTACCTCATCTACTTCCCATCCCATAATTTAATTAGATCCAAATCATGCAATGTTTGAGGATAGATCTAATGCATAAAAACTGGGTAGTAGAAAAGGTATGATCAAGTGTTACTTGCATTGATGATGATCCGCGAAACTTAGAGACTCGAAGTAACAGGCGGCGCACTCCGGGTATTCTATCGCAAACAAACAAACAAGCATACAATAAGTACTCATCTAATGCACAGGTAAAACTCGAACAAAAGATCCAACCAGAATGTTCAACTTAAGAACTCCGATTTGCAAAAAGAATCAAATCAAATAAAGCAACGAAAGTCAAACGGCGAAAGAAAATAGCTTCGTTTTACTAATCTGGATCTAAGTCAAATTTTACAAAAGCAAAAACTTGTTTAACTAGATTATTCGGAAGGAGGGTTTCGAGACGAAACTCCAGGCGCTTGAATCGCCTGATTCCGATAAACGAGCGAAAAGTTATACTAAAACAAAAATCGGATCAGAAATCACGATAAAAAAATAACCGCGGAAAATCCGAGAAAAAGAAAAACGACAAAAGGATTAACGAACGAACGTTCGTTAATTAAACGAATCTGACGAAAATCGTTTGCTAAAATGAACTAACGGACGAACGTCCGCTAATTAACCTAAACCAAAAAAACCGAAAACTAAAATAAAACGAATGTAAAAAAACCGAAAAAAACCGTAAAGAAAAACCTCCCGGTTTTTAAGAAAACCGGCGGCACGCGATTCGAGGCGGTGGCGAACCTCGGCGGTGGCGGCGACGAAGTCCGGCGGGGCTCCGGCGGGTTCGGCGGCGGCGGATCTGGCGACGGCGGCGGAATCGGCTAGGGTTAGGGTTTCGGTGGCGGGGTGGGCCGGCGGTGGGGGCGATCTGGGCCGGGGGCGCGCGGGCTAGGGCGGCTGGCGGCGGTGTCCCGGCGCTATTTATATAGCGCCCCCGAGCGGAGTTCCGCTCGGGTACGGCCCGGAGTCGGTGCGTGTTTTTTTAAATAATTACGCTCAGTAGAAAAATAAAAAGAAATACTAAACGGACTCCAAAAATCCCGAAATAAATTTTCCCCGGCTTCTAAAATCAAGCCGGACTAGATGAACATTTATTTGGGGCCTAAATGCAATTTCGAAAAACTCTCATTTTTCCTAAATTCAAATATAAAGCGAAAAACTCCAAAAACAAATCTTATTTGATTTTTTATTAAATCTCCATTATTTCTTTATCTTGAGAAAGTCATTTTATTCCCTCTCTGAATTTTTGATAGTAGAAATAATTGAAGATAAAATAAATAAAATCAATGATCCTATTTTCAAAATTTGAGAAAACCCGCAAATATGAAAATAACGAAATCCCCAACTCTCTCCGTGGGTCCTTGAGTTGCGTAGAATTTCTAGGATCGAGCCAACAATGCAATAAAAATATGATATGCATAATGATCTATGTATAACATTCCAAATTGAAAATTTGGGATGTTACAGTAAGGATCTTCATAGAATATGTAGGAACCAATATGAGCATCCAGGTTCCGCTATCGGTTATTGACTGGAGACGTGTCTCGGTCATGTCTACATAGTTCTTGAACCTGTAGGGTCCGCACACTTAACGTTCGATGATGATTGGTATTATGAGTTTATGTGATATGATGTACCGAAGGTTGTTCGGAGCCCTGGATGTGATCACGGACATGACGAGTAGACCGACTACATCAACCGCGTTACATAACACTTCCGCTTTCGCTCTACTAGGGTACATGGACACACTCTCCCCTCGTTTCTATGCATCACCTAGATAGATCTTGCGTGACCGTAGTATTTTTTTTGAAAATTTTGCGTTCCCCAACATGCCTATGTTCATGATCATTGCCTTACATGTCATCATAATTATGCGCTTTTCTATCAATTGCTCGGGAGTAATTTGTTCACCCACCGTAATATATGCTATCTCGAGAGAAGCCACTAGTGAAACCTATGGCCCCCGAGTCTCTTTTCCATATTATTGAATCTCATTTACATCTTGCTAGTTTCCAATCTATTATTTTGCAGTCTTTACTTTCCAATCTATACATAAACAAAACAAAAAATATTTACTTTATTATCTCTATTAGATCTCACTTTTGCGAGTGACCGTGAAGGGATTGACAACCCCTTTATCGCGTTGTTGCAAGTTCTTGATTGTTTGTGCAGGTATTCCGTGACTTGTGCATCGTCTCCTACTGGATCGATAACTTGGTTCTCAAAACTGAGGGAAATACTTACGCTACTTTGCAACATCACCCTTTCATCTTCAAGGGAAAACCAACACAAGCTCAAGAGGTAGCAAGAAGGATTTCTGGTGCCGTTGCCGGGGAGATCTACGCCAAGTCAAGCCATACCAAGTACCCATCATAAACTCTTCTCCCTTGCATTACATTATTCACCATTTGCCTCTCGTTTTCCTCTCCCCCACTTCTAAAACGATTTTCGAAAACATTTGCCTTTTGTTTGCCCCTCTTCCGTTCGTCTCTTTTCGCTTGCTTCTTGTGAGCTTGTTTGTTGGATTGATTGCTTGTCATGATGACTCAAGATAATACTAAATTGTGTGACTTTTTGTGGCACCCCGGCTCAAAGCAACCAGTTTACCATGCATTGCCAGCCCAGAGACCTTGTCTTCTGGCAACACACAACAACTTGGTACAGAAAAATAACCACTTTATTGATGCTAGCGGATCGGAGTTTATATTACAACAGTTAGCAAGGCCAAGCGGCACACACAGTGCGGCTGAACTACAATATTTAGCAAACATAAACGGGCCTCGATCAAGACAACTACGTGGCAGCGGAATAACATCGTAGCGGAACTCCATAGCACAGGGACAACGATGTGGACACGATCTAGACTCGGACAACTCTCCTCTCCAACGGGACTTTCCTGAAATCTGGCATGACACACCAGGTCAGTACATTGAATGTACTTGCAAGGTCACAACAAGCATAAACATATTGACAAACAATATCATGATAATTAACCAATTAATAACAATGCAACAATATATCCAACATGCTGTGTCCATGCTCTTGTGATAATTCTCCCTCGGACTGGCTTACCAAACGTGATCCTTTCCGAATCACAAACGTGTCAAATCCAGAGACAATCTCGTGATCCTTACAGCGATCACAACCACGACCAATAAACGGCCCGTGATCTTTACGGTGATCACAACCACGACCAATAAATGGCCCGTGATCCTTACGGTGATCACAACCATGACCAATAAATGGCCCGTGATCCTTACAGCGATCACAACCACGATCACATCTGGTCCAACTCAACACGGTGGACTTTCTGCCACCACCACAATGCAAACTTCATACTTAGTGTGCAAAATTCATTAAATGTTGACCCATGGTGTGACCTACTTTCGAGTGTGTCCTTAACCGTGGACTCGGCTATCGATAGATTAATACACTCTGTAGAGGTAGCACACTAGACCCACACCATGGAACCCATGGCCTCGCACTCCCATTCGGGTGGACCAATGGCATTTCTGACGAAACCACTCCATTGCCATGACACTCTCCCGGCCACTCCAACTCAATCCCCATCGGGCTAGTCTTGGGTGGCCCCATGTCTACCACAAGACACAACAACCACCGTCGTGGCCACGATCCACTCTAGGACCCGGTACCAAAAACTTAACAACGGGCTCACAAGGTTATGCCTGCTTACCGGGCCAGGGTACAACACGCCCATAACCTTCCCTAGATGGAGGCACCGACTAGAGGCACGACAATGAAACGAATTAAGGCCGTCCCATACCGGCAAATGTGGTTGCACTGGGAAAGACTCGATTCAGCGGCACCATGACCCGATCAACAACATATTCAAGTTGAGTTATTATCAGGTTCAACTTAAAGTGAAAGTAACCGACGTCATAATGCCATGACATGCATCACCAACATATGCATCACATATCAACGAGAATAACTGAGTCAACTACGCTCTCGCTGAGCAATCAACAGCTCATGATACTCCTCTGGTTAAGATCAAACCTCACTTTAACCAGAATCTTTTTAGCAAATTTATCATTTTTCATCATGTAAAAATAATCTCACTAATTATTTATCTCCATAACCATATTACTTTCTCATTACTCATAACTAAATCCTTGTTAGCTTATCAAGTAGGTGCACTACAAACTTTCTGTATATCAAGCATATTTACAATAACAAGCATCTAACAGAATATAATTAACATATTAATAATTTAAATGCATGAGTAATCATTAGTTCAAGTAGGAAAATCACAAATATTGAAGTGGCACTATGAAAATGTTGTTGTGGCTTGCCTTAGTGCAGATGAGATTCACAAGCCTCCTGGTGATCCTCAAGAAAAGCCAACTCTTCTGAAAATAAATAAAAACACAAAAAGAAAACATCAAGAAACCTTCTGAAATTCACCAGAAAATCTAGACAGCAGGGAAAAATCCCATCTTTAGGGAGCTGCTAGATTTTTGGGCAAAGAAAACGATGCAAAAAGAATCATTGCATTTGGACTTATAGATAAATAGTTATGGCCATCTGAAGCTCTCTGGATTTAAATGAAATTTGAATAAAAATTAAGGGATAATTAGATTTATGCCCCTAGTTGTGTCCCACTCGTCTGTTTTACCCCTAATTCCCAAAAGTCACCGGTTCTGTCCAAGTCACTTTGCTCCTGTTATGCTTTTGCCCTTTGACCGTCTGACCACCAGTTTGAAAACTTCATAACTAGTTCATACTAAATCAGAAAAATGCAAATAAGATACCAAAATATTCAGAAAAACATCACCTATATGTGAGTGTCATTTGCATTCATGAAAAAAGTGTTGGAAAGTGCGCATCCGAGTTTTAGCTCTTATGCTACCACCATGAATAGTAAAATCTAAAAAAGTTCAAAAAAGTTCAAAAAAAATTTGGTGGCAAAGAATGACAAATGTTTTAAGTGCCTGCCAAGTTTCATCACGGAATAACATTCATGGGTGCCGTGGCAAAAAAACAATCAGCACTCCAAAATAGATTAATTTTTTGCCACGACTTCCACAAATGTCATTCCCTAATGAAACTTTGCAAGCACTTCGAACATTTGTTGTTCTTTGCCACCGTATTTTTTTTTTGAATTTTTTTGAATGTTTTAGAGTTTACTATTCATGGTGGTATCAAAAGAGCAAAAACTCGAATGTGCACTTTCCAACACTTTTTTCATGAATGCAAATGACACTCACATATAGGTGATATTTTTTTGAACATTTTGGTATCTTATTTGCATTTTTTTGATTTAGTATGAAATAGTTATGAAGTTTTCAAACTAATAGTCAAACGGTCAAAGGGCAAAAGCATAAGAGGAGCAAAGTGACTTGGACAGAACCGGTGACTTTTGGGAATTAGGGGTAAAACAGACGAGTGGGACACAACTAGGGGCATAAATATAATTATCCCAAAAATTAAACAGACTGGGGGGGGGGACGTCGAAGGCGTAAAAAGCCCAGGGCACCACCAGTCATACCGCTTCGCGTGCGTACAGAGTGGCTGACTAGCGGGCCCCGCTAGTCAGGTGAGGAGGAGGGGGAGAGGGAAACAGGGAGCAGCGGAGCTTTGCTAGAGCGCACGCCGGCGGCGAGGGCCCTTGGGCCAAAACGAGAGGGAGGGGGGGTCGATAGAGGAGACGGAGGCGCACCTGCCCGTACCCGTAGAGTGGCTAGGGGTGGTCGGACAGTGTCGGAAACAGCCTCTCCTGCGGAGGCAGAGGGCAGCGGTCGCCGGAGATGAAGACAACAACGTCTAGGGGCAACTACAGGGGCTTCAACCGGGCGGGACGACACCACCGGAGAGTGGGGAGGCCCTGGAAGGGTTGCCATGGCCTGGGAGGGGCTGGGGCTACCGGGACGCCCCGAGGGGATCACCGGCGAGCTCGAGCTCGGGGATGGCGGCCCGCGGCCTGCCCGGCCGGGATACGGCTTCCTACTAGCTTGTGGGGTCTGTGGGAGTGGATGTGGGTGCTCGAGGAGGATGGGGGTAGCTGTATTTATAGGCGAGCGGCGAGGTGGGTTCAGGCTCCGCCGGAGGACACCTGTCCACGGCACCCAACGACGAACAACGTCAGTGAGAGAGGAAGAAGAGGACGGAGCTCACGCGGGAACTATTGGCGAGCGCGGACGAGCACATGGGCGAGGGGAAGGCGACGAGCACAATGCGCCGCGCACTATGGTGTTGGCCGGACCGTGCCCGTGCCCACTGCGGCGAGCTCCGGCATCGACGAGTTCCAGGGTGGAGTTAAGTGGGTGGAGACGGAGATGGTGGCACGGTTTGGCACGCTTGGGCAGGCTGGGCAGCGAGCACGTGCGCAACAGAGCGCTTGGCGGCACTCAGAGCGCGTGTTTTTGAAAGTTCAACTATCCCTAGGTGGTTTTGGTAATTCCTAAAAACATATAGCTCATTGAGCTAACATCATTCCAAGATGAATATTTCAGGAAAAGCTCAATGAATGGCATGGCATGCATGAAAAAAGTGGATCCCTCAAAATGCTAAGGATGAAAGGATTGGCTCTAGCTCAAAAGCTCAAGACTCTACATTTTATATTTTAGTGATCCAATATCACATTGAGTCTATAGGAAAAGCCAATACTATCATGGAGGGATGAGGTGTTGCTTAATGAGTTTCTTGCTCCATAGTGCTTAGTGATATGCTTCAAAACCAAAAGTCAAACTCGGCCCACCGATTATTTCTACCCGGCGCCACCGAGTTCAGATGTCATAGCCACTGCCACAAACCCTAGGCAAATCGGTCTCACCGATAGGGATCTCGGTCTCACTGAGATGGGGTTCTAATCTCTCTGTTTCCCTTCGTAACGTTTCGGTACCACCGAGATGAGCGATCGGTCCCACCGAGATTGCAATGTAAACTCCCTGTTTCCTATTCGTAACATTTCGGTCCCACCGAGATGAGCGAATAGGTCCCACCGAGTTTACCTGACCAACTCTCTGGTTAGCTTATTACCAAAATCGGTCTCACCGAGTTTGTGTAATCGGTCTCACCGAGATTATGTTATGCCCTAACCCTAACCATATTGGTCCTACCGAGTTGCATGCCGGTCCCACCAAAAATCCTAACGGTCACTAGATTTGCTAAATCGGTCCGACCGAGTTTATCAATTCGGTCCCACCGAGTTTGGCAAGTTGTGTGTAACGGTTAGATTTTGTGTGGAGGCTATATATACCCCTCCTCCTCCTCTTCATTCGTGGAGAGAGCCATCAGAACAAACCTACACTTCCAACTTGCTGTTTTTGAGAAGGAACCACCTACTCATGTGTTAAGGCCAAGATATTCCATTCCTACCATATGGATCTTGATCTCTAGCCTTCCCCAAGTTGCTTTCCACTCAAACCTTCTTTCCACCAAATCCAAATCCTGTGAGAGAGAGTTGAGTGTTGGGGAGACTATTATTTGAAGCACAAGAGCAAGGAGTTCATCATCAACACACCATTTGTTACTTCTTGGAGAGTGGTGTCTCCTAGATTGGCTAGGTGTCACTTGGGAGCCTCCGACAAGATTGTGGAATTGAACCAAGGAGTTTGTAAGGGCAAGGAGATCGCCTACTTCGTGAAGATCTACCACTAGTGAGGCAAGTCCTTCGTGGGCGACGGCCATGGTGGGATAGACAAGGTTGCTTCTTCGTGGACCCTTCGTGGGTGGAGCCCTCTGTGGACTCGCGCAACCGTTACCCTTCGTAGGTTGAAGTCTCCATCAACGTGGATGTACGATAGCACCACCTATCGGAACCATGATAAAAACATCCGTGTCTCCAATTGCGTTTGAATTCTCCAAACCCTTCCCTTTACATTCTTGCAAATTGCATGCTTTACTTTCCGCTGCTCATATACTCTTTGCATGCTTGCTTGAATTGTGTTAAGATTGCTTGACTTGTTCTAAGATAGCTAAAATCTACCAAAGACTAAAATTGGGAAAAAGATAAGTTTTTATTTGGTCAAGTAGTCTAATCACCCCCCCTCTAGACATACTTTCGATCCTACCAGTGATATCAAAGCTTTGGTCTCCATTTGCTTTGATTTCCATAGCTTTTGGTGGTCATAGCCTTGGTTTCACAACCTAGGAGAGTATGGCGTCTAGCGAGGGAAATTATCACCATAGAGGTCCTTACTTTGATGGTACTAATTTTGCTAGTTGGAAGCATAAGATGAAAATGCATATTCTTGGACATAACCCCGCCATTTGGGCTATTGTGTGTATTGGCTTGCAAGGTGAATTCTTTGATGGGAGAGAACAAAACTGTGAAGCTAGTGCGGAAGAGTTGAAGATGCTACAATACAACGCTCAAGCTTGTGATATCCTCTTCAACGGATTGTGCCCCGAAGAATTCAACAAAATCAGCCGTCTTGAGAATGCAAAGGAAATTTGGGACACTTTGATTGATATGCACGAAGGTACCGACTCCGTCAAGGAATCCAAGTTGGATGTGCTCCAAAGTCAACTTGACAAGTTCAAAATGAAGGATGGTGAAGGTGTCGCTGAAATGTACTCTAGGCTTGCTCTTATCACAAATGAGATTGCCAGCTTAGGAAGTGAAGAGATGACCGACAAATTCATCATCAAGAAGATCCTAAGAGATTTGGACGGAAAATGTGATACCGTGTGCACATTGATCCAAATGATGGCCAATTACAAAGATCTCAAGCCAACGGAAGTCATTGGAAGAATTGTTGCTCATGAGATGTCACTCAAGGATAAGGAGCAACTTCACAACAAGTCAAGTGGTGCTTACTAAGCCTCATGTGAAGCCCCCACATCATCAAGTGAGAAACAAACCTTCAGTGAAGAATTGAGCTTAATGGTGAAGAACTTCAACAAGTTCTACAAGAGTAGAAGCAAAGAGAGAAGCTCGAAGTCAAGGTCCTACAATGACAAAAGATCTTCTAGTCGAGAGCGCAATTGCTACAATTGTGGGAGACCCGGACACTGTTCCAATGAGTGTACGGCACCCCACAAAAGAAGAGAAGAATCACCCAAGAGGAGAAGTAGAAGAGAAGAATCACCACCAAGAGAGAGGAGGAGTAGAGATGATCGTTATGAACGAAGAACATTCCGGAGAAGCGAGGATTCGGAAAGGAAGGACAAGTCATCAAGGAGCTACACAAAACGAAGACATCAAGCTCATGTTGGTGAATGGGTGTCCGGCTCCAACTCCGACAATCACTCCGAGAGAAGCTATCACTCCGACTCCGAATATACTCAAGATGAAGGTGTTGCCGGTCTAGCACTTGTGTCAACCAACTCCTACGACATATTTGATTCACCAAATGAAGGACTTGGAAGATGCTTCATGGCTAAAGGCCCAAAGGTAACACATCCCGAGTATGTTGATTTCAATAGTGATGAAGATGACTTGCTAGGTGATGATGATTTACTTGTTGACAACTCTAGTGATGAATACTATGATGAAACGTCAATTAATCATGCTAATCAAGATAAAACGGATGACAATGATAAGGAGAAGATTGAGCTTCTAACTAAAGAACTAAACACTCTTAATTTAGCTCATGAAACTATCTTAGAAGATCATCGAGAACTTTTAAGGACTCATGAGAAGTTACGCTTTGAAAAGCTCAACCTTGAGCAAGAGCATGAGTTCTTAAAGGCAATCAATGATGACCTCCGTAAGAAAAGTTCTTCTTACATCGCCAAGCATTTACTCTTATCCACTTACATGCCTCAAGTCAAGTCCATTAACAAGAACAAGAAGGATTCTTCCTCTAGTAGTAACAATAATCATGCTAAATCAAATATTGTTGCTTCTAGTAGTTCTCTTGATTCCACTAATGATTCTCTTAGCCAAGTTACGCTTGAGCAAGAAAATAGCTTTTTGAAGGGAATTATAGAGAAAGGTGTTTACAAGAGCCTTGCCGGGAGTAAGCAATTTGAGGAAATTGTACGCAAGCAAGGAAGGCACCAGAAGAACCAAGGAGTTGGTTTTGAACGAAAGTTCAATGCCAATGGAGTTGAGTGGGAAGAAGATCAATACCCCAAGACGAAGTTTGTTCCTCAACAAGAGAAGTATGATCCTACTTCCTTCAAGGGGACACAAGCTCAAGATGATCTTCCACCATAAGACCACAAGTTAAAAGGCAAGGACAAGCTTCAAGAGGAGATTGATGCATTTGAAGAAGCTCCTAAGGCCTTGGTCAAGTGGGTTCCCAAGACTACATCAAGCTCTACTTCATCAAGTACAACTACAACTCCAAGGATTCCCATCAAGATGATGTGGATCCCGAAGAAGAAGAACTAGAGAGTTCTTGAGGGTGACTCCGCCAACATATTTCACTCATATATTTTTGGCAACTACAAGTGCAATCAACTTCCACATCTTGCACTAGTTCAAGGAGTCACAAACCCTCTTGTTGGTAAGACAGGGACAAGGTAACCTAATGCTTTCATAGACATCATCTTGTGTGTGCATCACTGTATTTCTATGGATATCCTTGTTTGTTCCTTGTGGGACTAACCCGTGTAGGTATTGAAAGTGCAACTCACTCAAAGGGATTGCTCCAAATGATCTACATCAACATTGAGCATCCACATCTTCAACACCTACATCAAGTCATCATCGACAAAACCCAAGGTTAGTTTATCCCTCTAAGGGGGGATCTCACATCTAGGGGGAGCTTAACTCTAAGAATTGAGTCAAAGCAACTCTAATGGTGTGAACACATCAATGCATTATGTAAAAGTGGTAACCCCACTTGAGCTTAAACGATGAGTATGACCTATGATCAAATGTTCTCGTTTGACTCCTAAGTCAATATACTCATACATAGATGACCTAGTCATCGCCAATTGCTTGATAGATGCTAGAATTGGTAGTGCATGCTTCGCCACATATTTCATTTGCCATTTTATTGTGTGAGCATGTTGGTTGCATATTTTACTCATTCGAGGACATCCACTTGTTGCTTTGATTGATTGGTATCTTTTTCTTTTGCCAAGTGGATGGACAAGAATGCCTAAGAACCTTCTCTAGCTATCTATGCTTTTCTCGTCTCAAACTCTATTCATGCTACATCACAAAATTTGATCAAGTCAGATTCGAACCACTCTGTGTGAGGAGCACTCAGAGTTCCCGATTCGTCATAGACTTAAACTTCCAAAACTTCTTTGTGCATTTCGGTCTGACCGATTCCTCCATTTCGGTCATACTGAGATCACTAAGTCAATCTAGGTTTTCAATCTTGGTGCAACCGATTTGAACCTTTCGGTCACACCGAGTTGCTGTAACTATATACAGTTATGCATCTCGGTGCCACCGAGTTGTTCCACTCGGTCACACCGACAGGGTCGGGCTATATATACTCACGTGCAAAAATTTGGAAACTTTCTCCAAACCCCTTCGCCCACGCATAGCTCGCTCTGCCACCAAGGTCTCCGGATCGTCTCCTCGTCGCCAGTCACCTCCTGTCGCTGGTCTCCACTGCCATCAACGGAATTCACCCCCGTTGTTGCCGCCGCAGCGAGTTCATCGCCAAGCTAGGGTATGGACTCGATCACAGTGCTATCCCCATCCGATTCCTAGCACATTGTGTTCATTATGATTCTTGCCACTTTTGAAACGATTCTATCCAGTCAAAACAATCCTTAGATTAGAAGTGTATTGAAAATTTAGGGTTAGGTTTCGGCCGAAACCATCACGGACCCACCGGGTTGCAAAACTCGGTTCCACCGATTTGGCGAATGCCATTGCACAAGTGATTCTCGGTCTGACCGAGAATTGAAAATCGGTGTGACTGAGTTTAGGACTTTGTGAAACCCTAGCAGTCTCGGTGCCACCGAACTGACTCGGTCTGACCGAGTTCACTAGTTTAGGTTGCAAAAGCTGCTTCGGTATCACCGAGTTTGCAAATCGGTTGATCCGAAATGCTTTTTGTGGAAAACTAAAACAAAGTTTTTGAGTCATTCTTTTGCAAAAACCTCTGTATCTTGTGATGCTCATCCACTCTATTTCATCTACATCTATTCATAGGGTCAGCAGTCAGTGTTTGCAACATGTCTGATCAAAGTGACAGCCAGAACAGGGAAGAGGAGCAGGTTCAGATGAGTGAGGGCACTAGTCCCTCTAGTACCTCAGATGATGGCAGCAGGAGCACCCCAAGCAAACTGCCTAAAGCTGCCACCAGGGCTAGAAAGAAGAAAACCTCAGAATCTGAGGATGAAGACTATGTGGCAGTAGAGGATGAGGCCACTTCCAAGAAGAAGGTGGTCAAAAAGGAGTTTGTCACAGCTGCCTCCATTAAGCCTGGAATGAAGACGAAAGTACCTGCAAAGAGAACTCCCATGTCTAAAGTCAGAGCCTCTACTCAAGTACATTTGGAATCTCAACCCAAAGAGGCTGCTGCAGAAGGGAAGATAAGGAAGGAAAGGGTCAAGAAGACCATGGCCAGAGTTGTTGGGAAGCCTTCCATGATGGAAGAGGAAGTGGAAGAAGAGGTTGCTGCACCAGCACCCAAGGCTCAGAAGCTTATGGGTGATGCTATAAGGTCAGGGGTTGCATCATCAAAGCCCAAAGAAGCACCCAAAGCTGCCTCCAAGCCCAAGATTGCACCAAAGAGGAGTACTAGAAACATACCTGCTGCAGAGAAGAACAAGGCCCCAGTGCCTGAAACTGTTGCTGAGGAAGAAGAAGATGAAGAGCATGTGTTGAGAAAGCTGAAGCCAAAGATTCGAGACCACAATGATGCTCATCCTGTTGGCTGAGAACATGAAGCTGAGAAAGGATGCATGACTCAGGCAGTGGAGGTTGTCTGATCCCTATGCTATCAGGAGAAGGACTGCTGTTGACTACAGGTTCCACACTAAGGAACATCAGGATTTCTATGAGACAGTGTTATTGGACAAGAAGCCTATAGTTTGTGACATGAGGTGGGTCGACTGGACCTACATGAAGGAGAATGAGGAACACTATCCTGGAGTGCAAGACAGCTTCATTGCTTGTGGAGTTGCAGACTTTGTTGGGCAGAAGCTCACAAAGTGGAATGATGAGCTCATCATGCAATTCTACTCCACATCACACTTCTACCCAGATGGCAAGATAGTGTGGATGTCTGAAGGTACAAGGTACCAATCAACCATTGAGGAGTGGGCAAATCTGATCAATGCACCCAAGGAGCAGGAAGATGACTTGGATGTCTATGCCAAGAAGAAGATGGATCACAATTCCATGGCTCATATGTACAAGGAGATCCCAGATGCTGCAGTTGAGACACATAAATTTGGATCTGTACATTATCTTCTGTCAGGACTCCCAACGATCAACTGGATCCTTAGGCATACTCTATTTCCCAAGTCAGGTGACCACAACATGATAAGAGGCCATGCTATAAACTTGCTACACTTGTTTGATGTGCCACAGAAATTTAAGGTCATGAGCCTCATTGTTGAGACTATCAAGAGGACAGCAGCAGACCAGAAGAGAAGTTGTGGGTATGCCCCACAGATTCAGGAGCTGATTAACTCCAAGATGGGCACAGACACATACTTGCTGGACAAGGAACATTTTGCTATCTATTCAGAATTTGAGGACAACCAAGTGGTTATGGATGAAGATGAATCATCTTCTGTGCATGCTCAAGCCAAGAAGGAGAAGGCAAGGACAGAGAAGGCTACCAAGATGCCAACAATGGAAGAGGCATCTCAGTACTTTCTGAAAAGCAAACAAGATCAACTAGGCTACTTGATTGCATCCACTCTGAGGATTGAGAAGGGGCTGGCCACCTTGACTCAAAACCAGGAGAGCCTGGAGAGGATCATGGAGCAGAAGTTCTATAATTTAGATGTGAAGGTGACTGAGATCCAGTCTGTTGTTGAGCAGCTTCAAGATGACATGGAGGAGAGGAAGGGCAAGACAACCTGTCGGTGTCAAAACCGGCGGTTCTCGGGTAGGGGGTCCCGAACTGTGCGTCTAGGCGGATGGTAACAGGAGACCAGGGACACGATGTTTTTACCCAGGTTTGGGCCCTCTCGGTGGAGGTAAAACCCTACTCCTGCTTGATTAATATTGATGATATGGGTAGTACAAGAGTAGATCTACCACAAGATCAGAGAGGCTAAACCCTAGAAGCTATCCTATGGTATGATTGTTTGTCCTATCGACTAGCCTGGCCTTGGTTTATATAATGCACCAGACGCCTAGGATAACAAGAGTCCTAGCCGAATACGCCGGTGGGGGAGGAGTCCTTGTCTTGATCGCCAAGTCTTGTGGAATCTTCCTTGTATGCGGCAACTTTCTGAACAGGCCCATGAGTATACGGCCATGGGGGTCCTCGGCCCAATCTAACAGATCGGGAGATGATGTGGTGAGTACCCCCTAGTCCAGGACACCATCAATAGCCCCCTGAACTGGTCTTCAATTTAGGGACGCTCCTCGATTCTTCCGAACCGTTCTTCATCTTCAGTCGTCGGTCTTGAAAACTGGTTCAACAAATCTTCCCATCTTTGATCTTGAGGATCGCCGAAATGCATTCGACGAGTTTACACGTCGGGTATCCGAGGAGCCCCTTTAAGTTTCCGGCCTTTATCAATGCCTTCTTATTTTTATGTCACACCTCGGGTTTGAAGTTGTTCCCGGGCGGCAGCATCCTCTTGCGTCTAAGCTCCAACGCCGGACTGCATTCGAGGTATCTTTTGCAGCCGAGCACCAATGCCAGACTGCTTCCCAGCTCTAACGTCGGAATGTATCCGAGCTCCAGCGCCGGATTATGTATCCGAGCTCCAACGCCGGACTGTATCCGAGCTCCAACGCCGGACTATGTATCCGAGCTCCAATGCCGTACTGTATCCGAGGTGTCGTAAATCACCTTGGTTCAAAGAAGTTTGAAGGAGTTTTAGCCGAGCTTAATGCCGGAAATGCCCTTTATGGAGCCAGCCACTGGCGCCCGAGCTTTATGCCGGACTACTTCCGAGGTGGTGCACCACCCTTAATGTGGGCCGATTTTTGTCAATGTATTTGATTGGCGCAATTTATTCTCTACCGTGATACATAGCCAGTAGCCCTCAAGGTGGGTATCGGTCTAAAACCCGAGATGCACATGAAGGATGACATAAGACCGCTGGTCCCCGTAGCCGCTGAGACTCAGGTTGATTTGCAAAATCGGTCTGAGGATCAAGTCCTAGCTCGGCAAAATACTTCGGGACACAAAAAGCGGCGTGCCCAGTCCTCAAGACTCAGGTTGGGTTCGGCCGACCAACCTGAGGATCAAAATTTCCTCGGAGACTGTATTACACTTAAAATTTTCTGCATTGGACAGGCAATGCAGTAGCCCCCGAGACACTGGTCGGGTGGCAACACCAGATCAGGGGATCGATGTGCCCCTTTAATATTTGTAAATAATAAGCCCGAAGCCCAGTAGCCCCGAGCCTTAATGCAGGCACGGGAGGCCGAATTAAGGATCGATATCCAAAGTAAAATGAAAAATTATGTGTAATGACTCTATGTATCCAAGTACTTTACGTCATTAATGCTCGGATCCGCATTGTACAAAACTTTGTTGACCGACCATCGGCTTCCACCTCCTCGGCCAATAGCCAATGATTGTTTGTCCTACTTTATAAAGCCTTTAAGAGGGCAAAGATTTACAACAAACAAGGCAATCTGGCCATACGGTTTTATAAACAAAGGTACGCGGAGAGATATGTTATATTACTGTTTAACAAAAGATATGTCTTCCAAAGAAAATAGTCCCGCTATCGGTTCCTTTCTTTGGGTTGTCATGCTAAGCATGATCATGAAACCTCAGCTCCAATGTAAGAGCAAAATATCGAGGATTTAGTTTGGGAGGCTAGTTAATAGCCCCCGGTAGTGTTCGGCGACAGTCGAGGTCAAGCCGTAAACACTTTGGCCATTGTTATGAATGGCCCGTCGTTTAACACCGTCATCGGATCGCTGACCAGTTTACGCTTATTGTGACAGTCAGTTTTCGGCTTTCTCCACTAAGGTGCTTAACCATGTGAGCTGGGAGCACAATCGCACTGGTTCTCCCTTTGCACACCTAGCCGAACAAAGCGGAACATAGGAGGCAAGCGCAGGAGCCGGGCAACGCAATTATTGATCGAAGACACAATTCGAAACCGATGCATATATAGCAATATCCGAGAATGGTTTTGCCGAATCTCTAAAGGTGCCCAGCGCTGCACTGCGAGACTTGTGCTGAAAATGCACAAACAGTTTAAAAAGTGCCATAATCTTGGAAAACCAAAAAACGTCAGTAAAAACTTGACGTCCGAACGAGATCAAGTGTTCGGTGCCAATCCGAAAATTGGCCTTAGCAAAAGAAGTGCTTTTGTCGTGCTTTAACATGATACATCTTATCTCAAGACTTCAAGCGGGTCAGCTTACGGCTTCAACCTCCTATCCCGAGGGCGGAGTACTTCTCATTAGGCCAGTTTAGCAAACTAAACTCTAGCGGTTTTGAGAGAGAAATTAGGCTCCCCGGCTAGTGACCACACGCTCGTGTCAAAAAAAGGAGTGATAGATAATAATAGTAATAAAACTTTGCAACGACTAAGAACTTATCATAAAATGGCTCATGTAAATTTAAGAGCCCCCAATTGACTTGGGTAAAAGAATGATTGCATGTACGGAAGTACATATATCATATCTATGTTCAGCCGAGCTTTAAACGTGTCTTAACCGACCGTCAGCTTCTCCCTCTTCGGTCAAGGACCGAAAAGTGTTATGTACTCCATCTGTCAAGAATATCGATGGTGTTTCCAATAACCAGGCAATCAGGCCATAAGGCTGTAATAGACAAAGCGCACTCAGGGAACTTATGCTATATTACTGCGAAGTGTAAGAAGCATCTTCAAACAAAATAGTACCCCCACCGATACCTTTCTTCGGTACTCATTGTTATTATGAGACTTGTGCAATAGATTTTTTGTACTCATGAGTTCCGTTGTGTGCCGACCATCATTGAAAACTATGAGAGCACTAGCTTTCGGCTTCACCTAGTCTGAGGTCCGGCTCGGATGGCCCGATCGTGATAATCGCAGAGGTGCTCCCTTTACTCCCTAGCCGAACAATCGGGAACGTAGGGGTAAACACAGGAGCGAGGCAACCCATCTTGCAAATCGCTTAAGTCAATATGGTGCATATTGTGGCGTAATACATGAACAAGGAACGAAGCCGTACAAGTATAATCATATGCAAGAGGAAAAGCTTCATGAAGGAAGCCCCCAAATGAATTGGGTATTTGAATTTATGCGTCACAAACAAAGTTTGGACAAGAATTTTTTTTCCAAGCAACTTTTTTCCAAAAAGGTATAATGCTTGGTCGAACCGAACACAAGTTAGAAATTAAAGCTTTGAGCATGAAAGCGACTTAGCTGGTTAATGTTTTTGGTATTGATGACGCAGTCCGAGCTTGATACGGGACAAGGTTCCATCCCCCAAGCAGGTCCCGAGGTGGCGGAGCGGAGAGCTCGACACGCCGAAGTGGTGACATAGCAAGGTCAATGCAGACCGGCAGAGTGACGCCGAAGTCCCCGGATCATTTTCTTGTTGAGAAAAAATGGTGCAAACCGGAGATAATAATAATAATGATAATTTTAAAAAAATTGTTGCATAATAAATAATTTATGCAAAGTGAGTAATAAAATAAATATGGCCTGGCGCCGAAGTCAATGTCGATGCAGAGCGTCGGCGTGATGCCGTAAAGGCGTGGCAAAGCCTGAATTCACAGGTCGGTCCGAGCTTCAGATGTGGCATTCGCCGGACTATGTACGGAAACTGACAGAACCACCATGCGACTGTCGTTAATGCGGCCACCATTTGATAGACCTGTGTACATATGATGGACAAACCAGAGTAATAATTCCTTGGGAAAAATGAGCCCAAACAAGCAAAAAATAATGGGATTAATAGCACCTGGTTTATTTGTTGTAGCAATCCGAAGGAAGGTGATTCCCAAAATTGGGACTCGATCTGCGCACCCATTGCCTGGTGGGTGATAAAACGACGGCATGGCAATGCTGGCAAAGGTTTGCTCGCCGAGGCAAAGCCCTTAGTCCAGCTAGCGTGACGGAGCTGGTCGGCTAGTGACGCCGAAGTGTCCAAAGTAGGTTGATGAAGAGATGGCGAAGCCCCCGGTCCAGCCGAGATGTCGAAGTAGGTCGGCGTGATGGACACCAGCTTGAAGAAGCAATAGTGTGGCCCTACCGATACAGGTCGTGACGTGGTCGATGCCGGCTTGGTGAAGCGACCGTGCGGCGATGCCGGTATTCTGGCTCTGTGTAATCCGTGGGGCGGCAATGTTGGTGATGATTTATCCTTCGCGATGCCGGACTCTTGTTCGGCTTGCCGAGATGATGATCCGAAGAAGTTGAGCTCGGCTCAACAAAGTGACGACGTGTCTAGCGCAAGTCAGCAGCCATGGAGCAATATTGCCGGACTGGTTTGACACCAGCATGATATTGAAGATCATGTTCAAAAGATTTTAAAGTTAGTGGGATGTGTTCGGGAACAAAACACAATACCCCATACAAAACTTCCTTCAAAAAGGATGTCCGAAATCCCGTTCGTAAAAAGGACGAACTCGGGTCGGGTTTGTTTTCGCGCAGAAAACAGATCCGAAAAGTGATGCACTAATCGGAAGGTTCCCGGAGTTTGGACGGTCGGATCGAGCTGAAATTTTGAGGGGTGGTAGATATAGGAATTCCGCAGTCGATCAATGGTTGTATCTTCCAAAGGAGGTCCGAGCTAGAAGCTGGACACCACGCCCTAAACTCGTCCAGATTCTCGTCCAGATTTGACAGGGCTCCGGTATATTGTAGATTGTCGGAGATTCCTCCATCGGAAATCGACAAAATTTAGCGTGGCTGTTGTAGACGTAATTCCGCACTATTCCATCGAAGCAATCGTCAAACCAACGCTTGAGGAGGCAGTGATGGCGGATACAAGTTCGCTGTCCAGAAAAACAGCACGGTCGCCCGAGGGCAATTTTGACATTGAGCCCTCGGGCTCCCTGGATGATTCTTCCATGATCTTGATAGAGATCGGAGCTGACGTTGATGAAGGCCCTCATCCGAACATGATGATCAGAGGTAGGGCGCAGTCCTTGGTTGAACCAAGGTGACCAGCCGAGCTGGTGACAAAGATGCCGAAGTCGCAGTTGATCTGCAGGCGAGCCATCGACCTTTTGCCGAACACACAGCAGAACTCTCAATGAAAGCACCAATGTCGGTATCAAAACCGGCGGATCTCGGGTAGGGGGTCCCGAACTGTGCGTCTAGGCGGATGGTAACAGGAGACAAGGGACACGATGTTTTTACCCAGGTTCGGACCCTCTCGGTGGAGGTAAAACCCTACTCCTGCTTGATTAATATTGATGATATGGGTAGTACAAGAGTAGATCTACCACGAGATCAGAGAGGCTAAACCCTAGAATCTATCCTATGGTATGATTGTTCGTCCTATCGACTAGCTTGGACTTGGTTTATATAATGCACCAGAGGCCTAGGATAACAAGAGTCCTAGCCGAATACGCCGGTGGGGGAGGAGTCTATGTCTTGATCACCAAGTCTTGTGGAATCTTCCTTGTATGCGGCAGCTGTCTGAACTGGCCCATGAGTATACGACCATGGGGGTCCTCGGCCCAATCTAACAGATCGGGAGATGATGTGGTGAGTACCCCCTAGTCCAGGACACCGTCACAACCCCAGATGCATTTTCCAGAGTGCCTAGGGCTCAGAGATCAGCTGCAGTGCCAGTGACAGACACCAGAGCCACTTCATCTGCACCAGCTACAGCTCCTACAGCTCCAGTGCAACCAGCTTCAGCACCCACACCTCCAGCTCCATCTACGTCAACTGATGCGTTCATCCTTGGCGTTCTATCTACACCACCACCTGAAGATCAAGCCTGAGAGTCGATCTAGTACTATGCATTTTCTATGAACTTTTTGGTAACTTGTTGCCAAAGGGGGAGAAAAATGTATAGATCATAGGCTTCGAGAGAGAGTGTTGCTTTTTGTTCTCTCTTGCTTTGGTGGTTAAACTTTATTTGCTTGTTCGAGATACTCTATGTCTGTGTGATACTTGATGATCATGTGTTTGATCATATGCTACATTTATGCTTGTTGGATGACATTATCTCGTTTATCTCTAAATGATCATTCACTTTGCTTGGTGATGAGTGCTTGTATTCAATTATTATCATTTTGAGTGCTCCACCAAGATGTATGTGACATGGAAGAGTTACCCATGAGCCTAACTCCTTGTGCATTTGCAGTCCAAAGCAAATCTTAAACTATGCACAAATTTAGGGGGAGCTCTTGCTTATCACATACTTCTCAAAGCGACTATGTTTTTCACTCTTATTATCATTTGTCGAAGCTTTGATCTATATGTTGTCATCAATTACCAAAAAGGGGGATATTGAAAGTGCAACTATCCCTAGGTGGTTTTGGTAATTCCTAACAACATATAGCTCATTGAGCTAACATCATTCCAAGATGAATATTTCAGGAAAAGCTCAATGAATGGCATGGCATGGATGAGAAAAGTGGATCCCTCAAAATACTAAGGATGAAAGGATTGGCTCTAGCTCAAAAGCTCAAGACTCTACATTTTATATTTAAGTGATCCAAGATCACATTGAGTCTATAGGAAAAGCCAATACTATCAAGGAGAGATGAGGTGTTGCTTAATGAGTTTCTTGCTCCATAGTGCTTAGTGATATGCTTCAAAACCCTCAACTACTTTGTCATATCCACATATGACCTAAACCAAAAGTCAAACTCGGCCCTACCGATTCTTTCTACCCGGCGCCACCGAGTTCAGATGTCATAGCCACTGCCACAAACCCTAAGTAAATCGGTCTCACCGATAGGGATCTCGGTCTCACCGAGATGGGGTTGTGATCTCTCTGTTTCCCTTCGTAACGTTTTGGTACCACCGAGATGAGTGATCGGTCCCACCGAGATTGCAATGTAATCTCCCTGTTTCCTATTCGTAACATTTCGGTCCCACCAAAATGAGCGAGTCGGTCCCACCGAGTTTACCTGACCAACTCTCTGGTTAGCTTATTACCAAAATCGGTCTCACCGAGTTTGTGTAATCGGTCTCACCGAGATTACATTATGCCCTAACCCTAACCATATCGGTCCTACCGAGTTGCATGTCAGTCCCACCGAAAATCCTAACAGTCACTAGATTTGTTGAATCGGTCAGACCGAGTTTATCAATTAGGTCCCACCAAGTTTGGCAAGTTGTGTGTAACGGTTAGAGTTTGTGTGGAGGCTATATATACCCCTCCACCTCCTCTTCATTCGTGGAGAGAGCCATCAGAACAAACCTACACTTCCAACTTGCTGTTTCTAAGAAGGAACCACCTACTCATGTGTTGAGGCCAAGATATTCCATTCCCACCATATGAATCTTGATCTCTAGCCTTCCCCAAGTTGCTTTCCACTCAAACCTTATTTCCACCAAATCCAAATCCTGTGAGAGAGAGTTGAGTGTTGGGGAGACTATCATTTGAAGCACAAGAGCAAGGAGTTCATCATCAACACACCATTTGTTACTTCTTGGAGAGTGGTGTCTCCTAGATTGGCTAGGTGTCACTTGGGAGCCTCCGACAAGATTGTGGAGTTGAACCAAGGAGTTTGTAAGGGCAAGGAGATCGCCTACTTTGTGAAGATCAACCGCTAGTCAGGCAAGTCCTTCATGAGCGACGGCCATGGTGGGATACACAAGGTTGCTTCTTCATGGACCCTTCGTGGGTGGAGCCCTCCGTGGACTCGCGCAACCGTTACCCTTCGTGGGTTGAAGTCTCCATCAACCTGGATGTACGATAGCACCACCTATCGGAACCACGACAAAAACATCCATGTCTCCAATTGCGTTTGAATTCTCCAAACCCTTCCCTTTACATTCTTGCAAGTTGCATGCTTTACTTTCTGCTGCTCATATACTCTTTGCATGCTTGGTTGAATTGTGTTAAGATTGCTTGACTTGTGTTAAGATAGCTAAAATCTGCCAAAGACTAAAATTGGGAAAAAGATAAGTTTTTATTTGGTCAAGTAGTCTAATCACCCCCCCTCTAGACATACTTTCGATCCTACAGTTTTGCATGCCAGCACGCCTGGACGAATGCGGTCATCGCGTGAACTATGACATCAGGCCAACCTAAGCGCAAACTTCATGTCTGGCGTGTAGTCCGTGGTAGTTTTGAGTGTTACCATGATTGGGTTGGGTTCCAGGTGCAGTAGAAATGAGTTTACACTCCAAGTAAGTTTCTGGACAATAACTTTGGAGGTTTACTATCGTGAAACCACTAGGAGTTGAGGGCTGGGCTTTGGAGGCTAGACAACACTTACTAAGGTGAAGATGCACAAGAAAAACCAGCTACAATGGAGCTGGTAAATTGCTAGTTGCTGCAGAAACTACCATTTCTGTCCAGAAATGAAAATATTTCCTGTAGCCAAAATATTCCAAAAAGTGATGAAATATTTTTGCTCAGAAAGGTGCCCTAGGGTTCAAAGAATAATTGGGATTTTTCTCAGGATTTTATGGGCAAGAAAATTTAGGGTTTGCTTTGGGGCACAAAGGCCTAGCTAGGGTTTAGGAGGGGAAATTGAATATTTTTCATTAAAGAAAAATATTCCAAATGATATTATGAGGTGAACCTGAGAGGGAGTGATGGTTTGGGAAGGAGTTGAAGCACTTGGGTGAAAGTCAAGGGGTACCCAAGTGGTTAAGTCCAAATGAAAGATTCAAAAACTCCAAACTCAAATTCAAACCAACTGAAAACCAGGCAAAGAAGAGAGGGCAAAAACTAGGCTGTCACAAACCTCCCCCACTTAGAATGAATCTCGTCCTCGAGATTCGGTTGCTTGGAAAATCCATTCTGGATAACGTTCCCTTAGAAATTCTTCTGATTCCCATGTTGATTCTGACTCTGTGTGATGCTTCCATTGGACTTTGTAAAATTTCCTTGCTTTACTGCGAGTGACTCTTTTCATCTGATCCAAAATTTTCACCGGCCTCTCTTCATATGTTAAATCCTTTGCCAGCTCTATTTCTGTCAAATCAGTCTTTTTCTCAGGCGGTGATATGCATCGCCGTAATTGTGAAACATGGAACACGTTGTGCACGTCCGACAATTCCGGGGGTAACTCCAACTGATATGCAACCGTACCCATTCGTGTCATAACGGGAAATGGACCAATAAATATGGGTGCCAATTTTCCATGAGTTTCGAATCTCTTGATACCTTTCATAGGCGTGACTCGAAGGTATACATGTTCTCCGGGTTCAAAACTGATCTGTCGGTGCTTTGCATCATAATAACTTTTCTGGCGAGATTTGGCCAACTGCAATCTGTCTCTGATTTCCTTGACTTGCTTCTCGGCTTCCTACATGAGATCCGTTCCGAAAATACGGCTATCTCCGGTTTGAGACCAATTTAACGGAGTGTGACACTTACGGCCATACAAAGCTTCATACAGTGACATCTTTAAACTGGTCTGGAAGCTATAGTTATATGAGAACTCGGCATACAGCAAACAGTCTTCCCATTTTCGGCCTTGGGCCAAAGCACATGCTCGCAACATATCTTCGAGTATTTGATTTACCTGCTCTGTCTGCCCATCAGTTTGAGGATGATAGGCGGTACTGTATTTCAATGCTGTTCCCAAGGCTTGGTGGAGACGGTACCAAAAAGCGGAGGTAAAAAGTGAACCTCGGTCAGAAGTGATGGTTCGGGGTACTCCATGCAGACTGACTATTCTAGATACGTACAGTTGTGCAAGCTCATCTGCTCGATATGATGTTCTGATCGGGATGAAGTGGGCTAACTTGGTTAATGTATCCACTATGACCCAGATTGCATCATTGCCCCATCAGGCCTTAGGTAGTCCTGTGATGAAATCCATGCAGATATCATCCCATTTCCATTGTGACACTGGCAGCGGTTGGAGAAGTCCGTCTGGCTTCTAATGTTCTGCCTTCACTTTGCTGCATATGTCGCAACAGGCCACGAAATATGCAATGTCTTTCTTCATTCCATCCCACCAGAATATTTGTCGAAGGTCTTCGTACATTTTCGTACCTCCAGGGTCAATTGAATACAAGGATTCGTGGGCTTCTGACAGGATCTTCTGCTTTAAATCCGCTTGATTGGGCACACAAATCCTTCCCCAGAATCGGAGGGTACCAAACTGATCCTTCGAGAAATCGGAAGTCTGACTTGCTACCATATGCTTGCCACGTTTCTGCAGATCGGTGTCATCTGGCTGGGCCTTGTGGATCTCTTCCTCAAGGGTGGGGGTAACTTCCAAAATATTTGCAAGGCCAGCCTCAACTATGACCAGGTTGAGCTGAGCAATCTCTTCTTGAAGTTCAGGAGGCAAGGATTCCAATATGACATTAAGCTGACGGGCTTTCGATTGAGTGCATCGGCAACCACGTTGGCCTTACCCGGGTGGTAATTTATTCCAAGGTCATAATCCTTGACTAACTCAAGACATCTTCGTTGACGGAGATTTTAATCTAGCTGAGTAAATATATATGAGGGAGTCCTGGATTAGGGGGTGTCCGGACAGCCGGACCATCATCGTCCGCCGGACTCCAAGACTACGAAGATACAAGATTGAAGACTCCGTCCCGTGTTCGGATGGGACTTTCCTTGGCGTGGAAGGCAAGCTTGGCAATACGGATATGTAGATCTCCTACCATTGTAACCGACTCTGTGTAACCCTAGCCTCCTCCGGTGTCTATATAAACCGGAGGGCTTTAGTCTGTAGGACACAACATACATCACAACAATCATACCATAGGCTAGCTTTAGGGTTTAGCCTCCTTGATCTCGTGGTAGATCCACTCTTGTACTACCCATATCATCAATATTAATCAAGCAGGACGTAGGGTTTTACCTCCATCAAGAGGGCCCGAACCTGGGTAAAACATCGTGTCCCTTGTCTCCTGTTACCATCCGCCTAGACGCACAGTTCGGGACCCCCTACCCGAGATCCGCCGGTTTTGACACCGACATTGGTGCTTTCATTGAGAGTTCCTCTGTGTCGTCACCGATAGGCTCGATGGCATCTTCAATCAACAACGCTGTCCAGGGTGAGACTTTTCTCGCCGGACGGATCTTCGTATTCGGCGGCTTCGCACTGCAGGCTAACTCACTTGGCCATCTGGAGCAGATCGAGAGCTACGCCCCTGGCCATCAGGTCAGATTCGGAAGCCTAAACTTCACGGCCGACATCCGCGGGGACTTGATCTTTGACGGGCTCGAGCCACAGCCAAGCGCGCCGCACTGTTACGATGGGCATGATCTAGCTCTGCCGCCGAACAGTGCCTTGGTGGCTGCACACGAGTCCGCTCCAGCTCTTAGCTCGGAGCCGATCGCCTAGATCGAGGACCGGTGGTTGGACGCCACCTCGGGGGCTTCAACTTCCACGGCGATGGAGCCAAAGACTAGCCTTGTCCCTTGCGAAACTCGCGACTCTGAGGTGCCGGACTCCTTGCCGGACTCCGGACCTCCCGCGCCCCTGAAAATCGAATCTGATTGGCACCGGTTATGGAATTCACCGCCACGGACATCTTCCAACACTCGCCCTTCGGCGACATCCTAAATTCGCTAAAGCATCTCTCGCTATCTGGAGAGTCCTGGCCGGATTATGGCCAGGATGGTTGGGATACGGACGACGAAGAAATTCAGATCCCGCCCACCACCCACTTTGTAGCCACTGTCGACGACCTAACCGACATGCTAGATTACGACTCTGAAGACATCGACGGCATGGACGACGATGCCGGAGACGAACAAGAACTAGCGCCTATAAGGCACGTAAAGACCACCTCGTCATACGACGTATACATGGTGGATACCCCAAAAGGAAGCGACAACGAGGACCAACGGGGCGCGGCAGAAGATAATCCCGCCGACAAACAACGAAAACGGCAATGCAGACGCCGCCCTATGTCCCGCCTCGACAACAACAGCGCTCTTAATGACCCAGCAATACAGCAGGGCAAACCAGTAGACGACGACAAGCAACCGTCCGAACAAGACGAGTCAGACAATCAGTTCGGGCCCGGCGGAAAAAATAGTCCGGACGATCTCACGCCGGACACACGCCGGAGAATAAAAACCTCCGGAAAAGACTCGTCACCACCGCAAGAAGTTTGAAAAAGGAAAACGGAAGCCCAAAACAGCGGAAGATACACTCAGAATGAGGTGGAGCAAAGTGCTCAAAACCGCAGACAAATACGGCAATGGCCATCAATCGGAGAGCTACCCGAAACGCAAGCTACTGCCAGAATTTGATGAGGAGGCCATAGAGCCCCCATAGTCAAAAAAACAAAGAGGCCGCCTGGCCGGATAGACGGCCAGATGATAGGCCAAAATTTGAAAGCAGCGCCGCATATAAACCGACCAACGACCCTGGAAGGATAGATGGCCCAGCCAGGTCCATTTACGGGCCAAAGAAGAGGGCCCCAGGAGGCAATACAACACGCCAAGCGTCCGAAGACATCGGTGCACCCAAATACAGGGGCGCCGCACACCCACTATGTTTCACCAACGAGGTGCTGGATCACGAATTCCCAGCAGGGTTTAAACCCATAAACATAGAGGCCTACGACGGAACAACAGACCCTGGAGTCTGGATAGAAGATTATATACTACACATACACATGGCCAGAGGAGATGATCTCCACGCCATAAAATACCTACCCCTCAAGCTCAAAGGGCCAGCCCGTCATTGGCTCAAAAGCCTCCCGGAAAACAATGTTGGAAGTTGGGAAGAGCTCGAGGACGCGTTTAGAGCAAATTTTCAAGGAACTTATGTCCGCCCTCCGGATGCAGATGATCTAAGTCATATAACTCAACAGCCCGGAGAGTCGGCGCGCAAATTCTGGAACAGGTTCCTCACCAAAAAGAACCAAATAGTCGACTGTCCGGACGCCGAAGCCTTAGCAGCTTTTAAACACAACGCCTGAGATGAATGGCTCGCCAGACACCTCGGCCAAGAAAAGCCGAGGACAATGTCCACGCTAACAAGCCTCATGACCCACTTTTGTGCGGGAGAGTATAGCTGGCTAGCAAGATGCAGCACCAGCGACCCAAGTACATCCGAGATCAGAGATGGAAACGGAAAATCACGGCGCAGAAAAGAGCAACACCGAAATAAAGAGAATAGCCCGAAGGGCACGACAGTCAATGCCGGATTCAAAAGCTCGCGGCCAAACAACAAAACACCGCCCCTTAAGGATAACAGCGAGGAGCTATCCAGTTTAAACAAGATTTTGGGTTGGATATGTCAAATCCACAGTACCCCCGGAAGGCCTGCAAACCACACCCACCGAGACTGTTGGGTTTTCAAACAGTCCGGCCGGCTAAACGCCGAACACAAGGGGCTCGACGCATCAAGCGAAGATGATGACAAACCCCACCAGCAGAGCACCGGAAAACAAAAGACCTTCCCACAAGAGGTCAAAGCAGTAAACTCACTTCATGTGATAATACGGAAAAATAGTGCGGCACCCTCTAAAAAGGGTCTCGCACGGTCCAACCCAGCGGAACATAGAGATTGGACATCAAAACCAATCACTTTCGACCACCTGGATTATTCCAGAAGCATTCGAAACGCAGGATGGACTGCCCTGATATTGGATCCTGTAATCGACGGACTACAATTTACACAAGTCCTGATGGACGGAGGCAGTGACCTAAACCTACTGTATCCAAACACAATCCGCAAGTTGGGGATAGACCCTACTAAAATTCGACACAGCCGCACTTCCTTCAAAGGAGTGAATCCAGGCCCTTACGCCAAGTGCACAGGCTCCCTATTACTAGAAGTTGTGTTCGGATCACCGAACAACTTTCGACGCGAAAAACTAATCTTTCATATCGTCCCATTCAAAAGTAGCTATCAAGCACTCCTGGGACGAGAAGCTTTTGTTCACTTCAACGCCATACCACATTACGCGTCTCTTACACTTAAGATGCCCAGTCCACGTGGCATCCTTTCAGTGCGAGGGTCATTCAAAGACCCCGGACACGGTTAGACGAGTCCGGCGTAAATAACTAGGGGCTCCCCAGCCACGCACCCCTTCACAAGGGGCTGCGTGCACAAGAACAGCGAGCTCATACAGACTACACTTTGCTTATTTTTATTTCTTCTTTCGTATATATTCTTTTCGAACGAATTCCTTTCAAACTAAGTTCCTCTCTTTTTACAGATAAACAACGTGCACACCCGTCCAGGATAACAGCACAACAGAGACACAGGCGCAGACATGCAGTAGGGACCCGTCGCGAGGATTCTTTTCAGCTTAAGACCCTGCGTAAACCTTTTTTTACTGTCTCTCTTGTTGTTATAATCCCTTGGTTTCTTATTATAACCAAAGTGGAGCCTGACGTTTTGGCATCGGCCGCGTCAGAGGACCATGCTCGTACCTGGACACTAGGGGCTTAGGGCATTGTTCTGCCCATTACCATAAAGACCAAACACCTTAGGGAGTGTTCGCGTCTCGAGTTAGGCCTTATATGCATCAGCTCTGAATCATGTCTTTGGTCAAATGTTGGGTTTGCCCGGCTCCTGTGTTTTGCTGCCTTACGTTCCGTATCATCGGCTAACGCGGCACCAGGAGAACTACTGCGATTGTGCCCCAGTTCGGCTGGGCGAGCACCTCAGTAGAGAAAGCCGAAAACTGATTGTCATGATACAGCGAGAGACTGGTCAACCACTCGATCGACTACCGGAATGTTTAGAATTCCCCGCTTTGACGAAGGACCGTTTCCCGGTCAGGCACACACGCGCCCCAAATTCGGAGAAGCGCGGTGCCCCAAGGGGCTATGTCGTAGCCCCACCCTCGAACTCCAATGGCTAAGTGAAAGTGATAAAGCATCATAGTCCGGATTGCCTCGTTTGCTACGCTACCACCTCCTTAACAGGACCGAGACGTCGGATTAAGTGTGAAAACGCGCTATTTTTTGCAAACACCCCCGCACCTTGTGCGTGGGGGCTGAAGCCGAAGACTGCAATCTTTCAGGTTATACAAACGTATACATAAACGGCTGCATAGGAGATATTTTAATACTTGGAACGCACAAGTATAAAAGGCGGTTACAGCATAATCATTGTTTTACAAGGTAAAAACGTTCATTTGAACATAACATTTTTCGAGCACTGCGACTCTATTACACGAGCGCCACGCATAACTTCCCCAAAATAGTGCTCGGCGGGTAACCGGCTTTCGTCCGAACCCTGGGCTGCAATAGCGGTGGCATCCATCTCTGCCCAATGTGTCTTCACACGGGCAAGGGCCATCCGCGCACCTTCTCTGCAGGCCGACCGCTTCATCTCCTTGATATGCGGCACCGCTCCAAGAAATTGCTGCAATAAGCCGAAATAGCTCGTCGCCTTCGGCCTCTCTGGCCAGACATGAGCCACAATATCAGTCATGGCAAGTCCGAACAACCTGTTTAGCTCAGCCCATTCGGCCAACCGATCGGTCAACGGAAGTGAACGGTCCGGACTATGGAATTGAGACCAAAATAGCTCTTCCATCTTGTGATCCTTCTGGCTCCGGAAGTGCACAACGGCATCAGCCGCACTTGCCGCTAAGTCCATATATGGATCGTCCGGACCCCACAGCTGGCCAAGTTGGGCATACTTCGGGTCCGTAAACCGGCGACGCAGCAGAAAAGGCCCGCCAGCCACAATATCTCTGGCCTGGCGCAGCTCCTCCTTCATAGCCCGCATCGCAGAACGGGCATCCTTGGCTTCGGCGGTGGCCTTTCCCAGGTCTTCCCGCTCCGATAGGCGCTCCTTTTCAAGAGCCTCATTGCGGTCGGCAGCATCCTTCAATTTCACGGCCAATTCGGCCATCTTTTCCCTGCTTAGGCAGTGTGCAGCCTTTTCGGCTTCCAACTCCTCGGCCGCCCTCAAGGCAGCCGCATCACTCCTTCGGGCTTGCTCCTTAGCTTGAGCAAGCTCGGCCCGAAGGCTCTCCACAGCAGCAGCACCATCTGTATCACAGTATATATATTGTCAGAAGCGGGCTTTGACTCCCTTAAACAAGTGACTGCGGAGAATTCATTTACCTTGCGACTCGTCAAGTCGCCGGTTGACAAGCGCGATGTCCGCATCAGCCACATCGAGTTGCCGCATTAGCTCGACAACTCCACTAGTCCGGCTAGCCCCCGGACTATCCGCCACCTGCATAGGAACGGTGACATTCATTACCTGAGATTTTGATCCTCGGCACGCTGTCGCTTTCGACAACCTACCGAGTCTCAGGGGCTACTATCTATACAGGGCGCACTTCTATGTGCCAAACTGTCAAAAAGGTGCGTCGTTCTTGCGTACCTCAAATCCCGTCAGTAAACTCCTAACGGCATTATGCAATCCGCTTTCGGTGGACGAAATCCTTCCAATCACCATACGCATCAAAGCACGGTGATCTTCTGAGATGGACGCCCTCTCAAGCAGATTCTTCAGCTCCCCCGGCCGGACACTAGTGGGCGCCGAACTCTCCGGCCCCTCCGGACTCTGGGATACCCTCCGTGACGATACTTCAGGCTCGTCTGCCCTATCCGACGGCGCAGCAGACGGAGGCGTTTCGCTCTCCATCATCTCCGGACGAAGATCCCCCGAAGACGAGCTCATCTGAGAAGGCCGCAGATCCGAACTGCAAGGTAAAAATTTCGGTCATCCACAGAAGCACAAATAGGGGTATTTTCTCATTAATGAAGCCACCTTTTACTCACGGCTCGCTGGAGGGGTGATCCTTTAGAGACGATTGTACGTCCGGACTTTCCCCGGACGCAGGACCCTCCGGTAAAGATTTCTTCCCCCGCTTAGGGGCTTTGGCCTCCGGGTCTTCGGAGGCGGTCCTCTTCTCCCCCTGGAAGGAGGGATTGTCGATCCCCCCCTCTTCAGGCGCCCCCTTGGGTGAGGTGATAGCTCTTCTATTTTCCCCATCGCCCCCTTCTACGGGCGCGACCTCCAACATTCTGACCAGCACGGGCTCCGGTGCGGTCTCTGGGAGGGGGGCCGGACACCTTATCAGCTTCGATTGCGCTACCCACTCCTGATGAAGAATAATGGGTTAGAAGGCGAATTTCAGAAAAGCGAACAAACAGAACGTCCGGACTCTGAGCTACTTACCTGTGTATCCGGGCGATTGCAGCTTAGGCCTGCGTCCTCGGTCAATTCCGGACACGCCACCTGCGGTCCGAAGAACAACTTGTACATCTCCACGGGCGTCATACCCATGAAGTGTTGGAGAGTTCGTGGCCCCTCCGGATTGAACTCCCATAACCGGAGAGGACGGCGTTTGCAGGGCAGAAGACGCCTGATTAGCATGACCTGCATCACCACAACCAGATTGATCTCCCTCGCTTGGAGGTCTCGAATCCGGCCCTGCAATAAGGGCACGTCTTCGGACGGCCCCCAATTGAGCCCTTGGTTGACCCACGACATCAATCGGCGTGGAGGTCCCGGGCGGAATGAAGGCGGTGGCTTTTGCTTGCTGCCCTTCGGAGGGGTGACATAGAACCACTCCTGCTGCCACAAGCCGAGCTCCTCTTGGAAGGAGCCCTCGGGCCACGGGGCATCGGCCCTCCTGCTTATGGCCGCCCCGCCGCACTCCGCTTGACACCCCCCGACCATCTTCAGCTCCACATTGAAGGTCTTCAGCCATAGGCCGAAGTGGGGGGTGATGCGGAGGAAGGCTTCACAGACAATAATGAATGCGAAAATATGGAGGATGGACTCCGGAGCCAAGTCGTGAAAATCCATCCCGTAGTAGAACATGAGCCCTCTCACGAAGGGGTCCGTCGAGAAGCCTAAACCCCGACGGAGGTGGGATACGAAGACGACATACTCACCGGGCTCGGGAGTGGGTACGGCCTGCCCTCGGGCGGGCAACCTGTGCGAAATCTCGTAGGACAGGTACTTGGCCTCACACAACTTTAACACATCCTCCTCCGTGATGGAGGAGGGCATCCACCGGCCCTGAAGGTTGGAGCCGGACAAGGTTGAAGATCCGAAGCGCTCGAATCTGGGGCTCTGGGTGTTGGAACTTGGAGCAAGGAGAGGATTCGATGGAAGATTGAGAAAAAGAAACGAGCCTTGGTCCCCTTATAAAGGGGAAAATACCAAGAGCCATCTCTGTGACCGTTTGGGATTCACCTTCGATAGAGGAGGCGTGGCGACGGGCACGGTTGGGTTACCCACGCTCGTATTGATGAGAATCCCAGAATAAGGGGAGCACGATCTCTGCTTCGACAAGACGTGCCAAGGAAACCGCTTCGCTAAACGCGCTGAGGTGGTATAATAAAAAACGATTCAAATAAAGGCCTGGTAGCGGTGTGATGTCATGCCACCAAATACGTCAGCAGGTTGGATTTATGTGCATTATTCTCTCTACGGTGGAATGTGGAATTTATTTTGCAGAGCCGGACACTATCCTGGTGTTCATGATCTTCTCTGGATTATTCAAGGGAGGAACCCGCCTTGCAATGCCGAACATTATGCGCGCCGGACTTATCGTCATTGAAGCCTGGTTCAGGGGCTACTGAGGAAGTCCTGGACTAGGGGGTGTCCGGACAGCCGGACTATCATCGTCCGCCGGACTCCAAGACTACGAAGATACAAGATTGAAGACTCCGTCCCGTGTCCGGATGGGACTTTCCTTGGCTGGAAGGCAAGCTTGGCAATATGGATATGTAGATCTCCTACCATTGTAACCGACTCTGTGTAACCCTAACCTCCTCCGGTGTCTATATAAACCGGAGGGCTTTAGTCCGTAGGACACAACATACATCACAACAATCATACCATAGGCTAGCTTTAGGGTTTAGCCTCCTTGATCTCGTGGTAGATCCACTCTTGTACTACCCATATCATTAATATTAATCAAGCAGGACGTAGGGTTTTACCTCCATCAAGAGGGCCCGAACCTGGGTAAAACATCGTGTCCCTTGTCTCCTGTTACCATCCGCCTAGACGCACAGTTCGGGACCCCCTACCCGAGATCCGCCGGTTTTGACACCGACAATATACTTGAGACTTTTGTGATCGGTAAAAATTTGGCACCTCTTCCCAATGAGATAGTGTCTCCAAATTTTTAAAGCATGAACCACCACGGCCAACTCCAAATCATGAGTAGGGTAATTTCCCTCGTGGGGTCATAGCTGTCGTGAGGCATAAGCTACTACCTTGCCGTCTTGCATAAGTACGCATCCAAGTCCTTGCCTGGAAGCGTCGCAATACACATCAAAACTGCGGTAGATATCTGGAAGAGTCAATACCGAAGCAGTTGTCAGCCGTTTCTTTAACTCATTGAAACTTTTCGCATAGTCCTCATTCCATTCAAACTTCTTATCCTTCTTGAGCAGCTCTGTCATGGGTTTAGCAATCTTGGAAAACCCTTCAATGAAACGACGGTAATATCCGGCTAATCCAAGAAAACTCTGGATCTGAGATACGGTTGTGGGTGGCAACCAATCGAGTACATCCTTTACTTTGCTTGGGTCCACGGCTATACCTGCGGCGGATAGCACATGTCCAAGTAATCCAACTTGCTTGAGCCAAAACTCACATTTACTGAATTTGGCATATAACTGATGTTCACGGAGTCGTTGTAACACTGCTCGAAGGTGTTCTTTGTGTTCTTCTTCACTTCTTGAGTAAATGAGTATATCATCAATGAAGACTACCACGAACTTATCGAGGAAGTCCATGAATACTTTGTTCATCATATGCATGAAGAAGGTAGGGGCGTTGGTGAGGCCAAAAGACATAACTGTATATTCATAAAGACCATATCGAGTGGTGAATGCGGTCTTCGGAATATTCTCCTTGTCGGTGTCAAAACCGGCGGATCTCGGGTAGGGGGTCCCGAACTGTGCGTCTAGGAGGATGGTAACAGGAGGCAAGGGACATGATGTTTTACCCAGGTTCGGGCCCTCTCGATGGAGGTAAAACCCTACGTCCTGCTTGATTAATATTGATGATATGGGTAGTACAAGAGTGGATCTACCACGAGATCAAGGAGGCTAAACCCTAATGCTAGCCTATGGTATGATTGTTGTGATGTATGTTGTGTCCTACGACTAAAGCCCTCCGGTTTATATAGACACCGGAGGAGGCTAGGGTTACACAGAGTCGGTTACAATGGTAGGAGATCTACATATCCGTATTGCCAAGCTTGCCTTCCACGCCAAGGAAAGTCCCCTCAGGACACGGGACGGAGTCTTCATTCTTGTATCTTCGTAGTCTTGGAGTCCGGCGGACGATGATAGTCCGGCTGTCCGGACACCCCCTAGTCCAGGACTCCCTCAGTAGCCCCCGAACCAGGCTACAATGATGATAAGTCCGGCGCGTATATAGTCTTCGGCGTTGCAAGGCGGGTTCTCCTTTTAAGTTCCACGTACCGGCCGAACAGTGTCCGATTTCTTCATAAATGTTGTGCTTCTTGGCTTCTACGCCCAATAATGGTCTTCCTCCTCGCGTCGCATGAATGCGAAAAGCCAGGGTGTTTTTTTACATTTCACCCCCTAGTCGTGCAAGTCATCCTCCTACAAAAGAGGCAAAAATCCAGATTCAAATCACACCATCTTCCTTCCGCGAATACTCATCGGAGCGCCTTTGACCCAACAACCCATTCCACCATGGACCGTCGCGCGACTCCTCCTCTCGCGCTCCCAACCCACTGCCAGGAGATTGGAGGAGATGCTCTGTTCCACATAACGAGCTAGTGAAGCTCCAAGCGGGGGGCTATCTCCCTCCGGCTTTCATGGTCCCGGTTCGAGCCGGGCTGGCCACCTACCAAGGTGGGAAGCAAGCGGAGGCTACCCCAAGTCCCAACAAAGGGGAGCGGGTATGCTTCGTCCCCTATCTAATAAGGGGACTCGGATTTCCTATACATCCGTTCCTCCGCGGGCTCCTGGAGTTCTACGGACTCCAGCTCCATCACCTCACACCCGCCTCTGTCCTGCATGTCGTGGGTTACGTAGCTCTTTGCGAGCTGTTCCTGGGCATCGAGCCCCATTTTGCGCTGTGGAAGAGGTTGTTCTGCCTCGTACCCCGTTCTCACGAGGGATCTATATACCAAGTGGGCGGCGCCGAAGTATGGCGCATTGCCGGGACCGGATATCCATCCGGGACCCCTAAGAAGGCGTCCGAAGACTGGCCTTCGGAATGGTTTTACATAGAAGACGCTCCGCTACCGGACCCAATCCGGGTCGGCCTCCCGGAGTTCAATGCCGCTCCTCTGAGAAAACGCCTTAGTTGGCGCCCACGGAGTCCCCAATTGGAGGAAGACAAGAGCGTCCATTACCTGATGGGCCGAATAAGATTACTAGCCCATTCCGGATTGACCATGATCGGAATCATGGCAATATGCATCATGCGGGGAGTACAACCACTGCAATACAGGGGCCACCCCATGTGGGATTTCAACGGGGAGGACGACGCCACCCGCCACGGCCGCAAAGGGCCGGATTCGACCAAGGACCTGGTGCAGATCCTGTCTGGCCTGTACAAGGGGGAAAAGGAGGACTTCCTCCGAACGAACCCTCTGAATGGGTTTTCCATGAACAACCCTCGGGGCTGGGTAAGCGAACACTTTTTAAGGGCTCAACCCGTGCTTTTAGAGTTTAAGCTTCTTACACTATGTCTTCGGCGCAGGAACTGCGCCGGATTGTGGAGGACATGATAAGTCCAGCTCCGCAACCTGAGGATCCAGGGAGATCCCAAGATCCGGCCTTCGAAGAGGATCCGGATATCAAGGTGGAGCTGATCGACGGGGTGTTTCACCAGCTCAGGATGGACAATGCTTTGGTTGCCATTACGGTGGACTACCCCGGATTATACCCGGCTTCCCAGGTGATTGTGACCGAGGTCCGGACACCATTATCTCTTCCTTGCCCATTTCTGACCTTCACGAACGATGGTGTTTTACAGGAAGCGCCTTCAAGGTGGGAAGCCGAGCCCGCGGCGGCTGACCAACAAAGGCCAGTCCGGACCAGCAGGCGGAAAAGGAGCGCGGTATGGACTGAAACATCGCCGCAAAGGTATAGCTCGTATTTTAAATTTTCAGAGCAACGTTCCTAGGAAGCGTCTGAGTGCTCATGATCTTTGTAGGAGAAAGAGCACCCGCCGGACTGCGGGCGTAGAGGTTGCCGATCCGACCCATATCGGCCAGGCTCCAGCGCCCGGCCTGGAGGGGGAGGCAAGCGCAAGGCGCGGGCCGGATACTCCTCCAACGGAGGATGCCGACAGACTGTCCGCCACCAAGTCTGAGGTGGAGAGCGCCATGAACCACAGGCGCCGCCGGACAGTTTTTCGTGAAGCGTGCTTCTCCCCTGAGGCATTGGACGCCTTCAACGCAGGGGACGCGCACCTCCGTGCTGCTCAAGACGGTTTTACCAGAGCCACGGAGCAGTATGTAAAAGACATACGGGTAAGGGAATTTTAATGGTTATGTATGCCAGTAGCCCCCGAGACTTAAAGTAGTTATGTTAACTGATTTAAGGATCATTTGAAATGCAGGCTCTTACCGAGAAGAATGCCCAGCTGTCTCAGGAGCTGCAAGAATGCAAGGCCCAACTTGAGGCCGCGCTTGCTGCCGCAGGAGGAAACGCAGAGACCCCTCCTGGTAACACATTTTTATTAATAAATATAAGCGCTGTGCGGCATGCGCGCAAGTCTAATAATGACATTGCAGGTGCCGCCGGACAAGATTCGGACAGGCAAGAATTACTGCGCCAGCTCAAGGCCGGCGAGAGGGTGCTGCATAGGGTGCAGCAAGAAAGGAACAAGCTTCAAGATGCCCACGCCCAGCTTGGAGAGGAGCTGAAAGGAGTTCGGGCCGAGCTGTCCGGCTCCGTCAAGGAGAATCAGCGGCTTCATCGCGGCATCTATAGTAAGTTCTTGAACGAACTCCTTTGAAAAGAAGAGTCCAACGAGGAAGTCAATTGACAGAATGTGTCTTGTAGGTATACTCACAGGTCGCCCTGCAGAGGAGATGCCCGTATCGACGGGTGATCAACTTCCCGAGCTGTCACAGCTGCTCAAACAAGTTTGGTAGGCGATGAGCGGCGTCATCCAGGCATTATGGTCAGCCGTCTCCCTACCCGAGGGCCTTGGGGAGCTTGCGGAGAAACTCCAGGGAGTGCAGCAACGCTTCCGTTTATGGAAGATTTCGGCCTGCCGCCAGGGTGCCAGGGAGGCTTGGGCCATGGTGAAGACATGGTACAAGAAGGCGGATCCCAACCATATGGCCGAAGTTGGATCGGTGGGGCCCGATGGGAAGGAGATCCCTGTGAGTTTAGTATACAGCCAAGTGGAGGTGGCTGCTAAATTTTCCCAACGGGACTGTAAGTTAGACAGCCTGTTAGACGGGATTGAGGAGGAATACAATCAGTAAATTTGATGATGTATTGAAAATGACATGTGAAATGCCTTCTAGCCCGATTGTAGATCGTTTGTCTTTGCCGACCTTTTCGCTTCGACCTCGGGACCCTAGAGTCCGGAGTGTGTCCGAATACCTTTGTGGTTAAAAAACAACCGGGGTATGCATGGAGACCAGGCGTAGGGGTCATTAGTGCTTTATCAGACAAGTGCCCAACTAGTTATGTTATATTACATGGTTAGTAAGAAACATCTTCCGGGGAGAATAGTTCCGTTAAGGGTTCCTTTCCCCGGGAGGCATGCCCTAAAGTGCATGTCCGTACTGCGAAAAAAGCAGAAAAACATCTGGGGGCAGATAAACAGGTAGGTAAAAAAATCATCTTTTAGGTCACCGACCGAATATTCCCTTAAGAACGCTAGCTTTCGGCTTCACCCAGTCTGAGGTACACGTCCGGCTAACCCGGCGGTAACAATCGCAGAGGTGCTCCCTTTACCTCCTAGCTGAACAATCGGGAACGTAGGGGTAAGCACAGGAGCCCGGCAACCCAGCTTGGCCAAAACTTAAGTCATATCGATGCATATAATGGTGAGTAAAAGGTACATGTGGAAGCTTGACACATGTGCTGGGCATAAAGCCCTTATAATTAAGCTTCTGGAGAAGAAGCCCCCAGGTATAATGAGTGCGGATGGCACATCAAGTGTATGCGAACAATCTGGAAGTACACTACTAGGGAAAACCCTAGCAGTAGCGCGTGTTTTGTGCCCACTAGTAGCGCGGGAAGCCGCGCTTCTAATAAGGCGCTACAGCTATTGCTTAGCAGTAACGCGTGCCATCACACGCTACTGCTAGTACAAATAGCTGCAGCGCTTGTTCAGTACCGCGCTACTGCTAAGTTATCTACTTGCAGCGTGTTTCCTTTCCATCGCTACTAGTATTTTTTTATTTTTTTATTTTTAGTGTATTTATGCGCCATCATACAAATATTGGTACAATACCAGCTGTTATGAGGTTTACATCATTATGTCCATAACAGTGTATTAAATGAAGGTGGATTAGGTTCAAGTGGAGGCAATATGTGGTGCATGTCAAAAGTATACTACTAATCCAAACTTGATCTACTTTGGATTAGTAGTACTTTCGATGTGCACCACATGTTGCCTCCACTTGAATCTAATCCGCTAGCACAAGATATTTAATCATCATCATGGTCATTACCACCAACATTATTTATTTAATCACCACTAACACTAGCTAATAATAATCATCATAGTCATTACCACCAACACTAGCTATTTTATCATCATAGTAATAGTGTAGCACATCATCATCCTGAAACTCATTTCTAGCCAGCTACTCACTCCTGCTACTCACTCCTGCTGCTCTCTCTTAGGTAAAAGAACATAAAACATGTGTAGCTCTCCTCCTTGATCAAGTTGGAGCATGCAGATGAACCTGTCTCCTAATCGTGGAAGGCGCCTCTGGTTGCTGCTCCCTAGTACTTCTCTGCGCTCCCCCAACACATATTTGGTCCAGTCTTGCACTATTAAGCATCCGTCGCTAATCTTGAATGCACTAAAGTAAGCTGTAGGATATCTTGGCCGTAAGTTGATAATACTCATGATACCTTTAGTCTCGATCCCATAAGGCACAACATTCATCGGGAGTCCCTGTTGAAGAACATCGTATGGTAACATACTTAGCAATGAAGTTTAGCTTCAAAAATAATGTATGGAAAAGATGCAATGAGGATAAAAAGTAAAAATCTTACCATCCTTCCTAAATGGATGTGACCGTAGTTCATTACGAACACTATTGGTCGCACATTTTCAGTACTAAGATTTCTAAATGCAGGAAGAAAATTTGTCTTGACAGTATCAAGATCCTCAAGCCATGAAACATAATGACTGAGCTCCTCGCAGTTGAGTTCAGCCCCAGGACAGTATACGGTCCTGTCTACCAAGCGCTGGACATGTTTGCTTGCACGGAAATAAGCTGACAATACAAATTAGTTGTCAACTATTTTTGAATAAACAATATCAAAGACATAAATATGGTTGAGAAACTTACATAATGGTATAACTGGAGGCATTTGCACATTGACCCAGATGTCGGTATTACCTTCAATATCATCTTCCGGACGAATATCAAAGGTGATAACCATATCAGGCTCAAATGCATAAGTCTTGCATAGTGCTCGCCATGTTTTGCATCCAAAATAGGTGTAGTCGTCTGAATTGTATAACTTCGCATGGAAAATATAACCATGCTCGGTCTTCAAGTAAACTTTCTTTTCCTCCATACTATGACTGAAACCTATCTTATCCAATACAAAAACTCTTGCATGGCAGGGGATACGCTAGTAGAATAGTAAAAAAATATAAGTTGAAGCAAATGAAGCAGATGTCATGCTTAATTACGAAAAAAGACTTGTCGTTGTGACTTACTGTATCCACTTCGAAGTTCTCGTCCAGCTTGATGCTGAAGCGCCTATCATCATCTAGGAAGATTCCGTCGCACAGGCCGCGCTCGTCTTCGCAGTATTTGCAAATACCGAAATCCTTCTCGTCGTCAGACATTTCCTATGTTCATAGTTAAAACATTAATTGAAAATCGATCGAAGACAACTACCAAGATACTCAACACACAAATCCGGGGCACTCGATATTTCCTACATATTCTAGCACAAGTCATGCCAAAATTCACGGAAAAATCCGGCATGACCTTTGCTAAAATAGGACATATCGAGCGCCTGAAATTTGCCGGAACGGAAATGAATCAACACTCCGGCAAAACATAGGCCACTCGAAGGTATAACCTGCAAACATGACCGGCCACTTGGATATTGAGCAACACAAGATATACATTTCAAAATATCTTATAGGACTCAAATTAGCATGCATTCAATAAGCAAAAGTAGATCATCTCATGCGTCAGTACATCGTCGAATATTATCACTAATACATCACTAATAGTGTCATACATATAACATCACTAATACAACTAAAACTCTAGCACACGACGGGTATCGGCGCGGGCAGTGGACACCCACAGAGAAGGCACCATCACGGGATCATAGCTCCAGTGAGATCCCCGGAGAACCTGCCAGGTATTGGAGAACGGCCTGTGCTCCAACGCAAACAAGTAGCGCCGGACGTGCGCGTCCTCCTCACTGACACGGTGACGCACCACCTCCGCGGAGTCCTCGAGCCTCTGGATCATCACTGGCCCACGCGACCGCCACCAAAGAAGGTTCGGGTCAACGACAGGCTGTGTCCTCACCAACCTGCGCCCCCCGATAGGTAGCGCCTCCCAGTACCACCCTGGCGGAGCCCAGTCCCGGACATGGCCGATCTGGTCAAGCAGGTGTCGTACTCCGCCGACTCGACGACGAGGATGCGGGATAGGCATCGTCCACGTCGAGGCGGGAAAAATTGCTTTAACTAAAAAATAGAAACAAGTTCTTACTAACTAGTTCTATTAATTCAACTAGTTCTTACTAAAAATAAACTTACTATAAATAAAAATATTCTAGTACCTAATTAGTACCTAATTCTTACTAACTAATTAGTACCTAGGAACTACTACCCTAATTACCATCTAAGTAATTAACTAACTAGCACTAAAAATAGCCTAGGGTTCATACTAACTAGCACTAAATACCTAGGGTTCATACTAAGTAGAGAAGAGGGATCGGAAGGGGAGAGAGGGATCGGAAGGGGAGAGTGCTTACAGAGGGCGGGGAGAGAGATGGGGTCAGGGGAGACGGCGGCACCGAGGCGCGGCGAGGCGGGGTCGGGGGAGAGGCGGCGAGGCGTGGTCGGGGGAGACAGCGGCGAGGCGGGGTCGGGGGAGACGGCGACGAGGCGGGGTCGGGGGAGACGGCGGCGAGGCGAGGTCGGGGGAGACGGCGGCAAGGCAGGGTCGGGGGAGACGATGGAGAGGCGGGGTCTGGAATTGGGGGAGGAAGCAGAGGTGAGGGAATCAGGCCGCGCGGGGGGTTAGGTGAAAATAGCTTTAACTGTAGCGTGGGAAGGAAAAACGCGCTGCTGCTAAAATCCGTAGTAGTAGCACTGTCCGTAGAAGGGCGCTACTACTATACCTAGCACGCTGGGAACGGTGTGGCAATTATAGTAGTAGCGCTTTCTGCAAGGGCAGCGCTACTGCTAAGCTGCTAACTGTAGCGCGGTTCTGCCAAACCCGCTACTGCTAAGTAGCAGTAGCGCCTCATTTTAACAAGCGCTACTGGTAACATTCTGTGTATAAGGTTTTCCCTAGTAGTGGTAGGCCCCTAGGGGCTTTTAGTAAAAAGGTTAGGGGAAGAAAGAGAAACAAAAGACAGCTGAAGTGTAAAAATTTGAACGGAGGAAGGGGACGAACTCTTAGTCCGGCACTAGGCGTAAAATCTTCGGAGGCGGGCTGCGTTCCATGGGTTCGGCTCGAGTCGGTTGTCCGACGCATTTCGTAGACGGTACGCCCCGCAGGTCAGGACTTGGTCGATGATGAAGGGGCCCTCCCCTTTGGGCTTGAGCTTGTCCTTTTTCTTGTCCGACAGGCGTAGAACTAGTTCGCCAACGTTGTAAGTCTTGGCCCGTACTTCTCTGCTTTGATATCTTTGAGCCTGCTGCTGATAAAATGCGGAACGAGCCTTGGCGACGCCGCGTTCCTCCTCCAATGCGTCCAGGCTGTCCTGCCGATCTAGCTCGGCTTCTCGTTCCTCGTACATGCGCACTCGAGGTGAGTCATGAATGATGTCGCAGGACAAAACTGCCTCTGCGCCGTATACCATGAAGAATGGTGTAAATCCGGTAGTACGGTTGGGCGTTGTCCGCAGCCCCCAGAGTACGGAGTCGAGCTCCTCTACCCAGTGCGTGTCTGATTTTGTAAGTGACCGCACTAGTCTGGGTTTAATGCCGCTCATTATTAGACCATTTTCTCGTTCCACTTGACCGTTGGTTTGAGGGTGATAGACTGAGGCGTAGTCGAGCTTAATGCCCATGTTTTTGCACCATGACTTAACCTCGTCGGCCATGAAGTTCGTGCCGTTGTCGGTGATGATGCTGTGGGGGACACCGTAACGGTGTACAACCTCGGATATAAAGTCTATCACTGGTCCGGACTCTACCGTTTTGACCGGTTTGGCCTCTATCCATTTGGTGAATTTATCCACCATGACCAATAGGTACCTTTGCTTGTGGGTTCCCCCTTTAAGGGGTCCAACCATATCAAGCCCCCAGACCACGAACGGCCAGGTAATGGGTATAGTTTTGAGGGCGGTGGGTGGCATATCGCTCTGATTAGCAAAGAGCTGACAACCGACGCATCTCTGGACTAAGTGCTGGGCATCTGCCCGGGCCGTCGGCCAATAAAATCCTGTACGGAATGCCTTTCCTACAAGGGCCCGGGCTGCTGCGTGGTGTCCGCCTAGTCCGGCATGAATTTCAGCTAGGAGGTTTCGCCCTTCCTCTTCGGAGATACACCTTTGAAGGACTCCGGTTGTACTTTTCTTATAAAGTTCTCCCTCATAGACTTTATAGGCTTTCAATCGCCGGACTATGCAGCGGGCCTCATTTCGGTCTTCGGGAAGTTCCTGTCTAAGCAAATAGGCTAGGAATGGTTCCGTCCACGGGGCAATTACTGCCATTATGTCGTGGGCTGAAGGTGTTATGTCATCGGCTGAATCGCCGGTTGGCGTGGTTGTTTCCGGTTTGTCATTTCCGGGTTCCCCTTCCCATAGTACGGATGTCTTGAAGAGCCGTTCCACGAAGATATTTGGAGGGACAGCGTCACGTTTTGCGCCGATGTGTGCCAGTACGTCGGCTGCTTGGTTATTTTCTTGGGCTACATGATGGAATTCAAGTCCTTCAAACCGAGCCGACATTTTTAGGACATCATTGCGATATGCTGCCATTTTCGGATCCTTGGCGTCAAAGTCTCCGCTTATTTGGGACATTGCAAGGTTTGAATCCCCGCGCACCTCTAGGCATTGAATGCCCATGGAGATTGCCATCCGGAGACCATGTAGGAGGGCCTCGTATTCGGCTGCGTTGTTGGAGTCCGTGTTCATTATTTGAAGTACGTACTGGACTATGCCCCCGGTTGGGGACGTCAAGACGACGCCAGCCCCCAGTCCGGCCAACATTTTGGAGCCATCGAAGTGCATAGCCCAATTGGAGTATGCGCCGTACTCTTTAGGGAGTTCGGCTTCTGTCCATTCAGCGACGAAGTCAGCCAAAACTTGTGACTTTATAGCTCGCCGAGGCTTGTAGGTTATATCGAATGGTAGGAGCTCAATGGCCCATTTTGCAATCCTACCCGTTGCGTCGCGGTTGTTTATAATGTCATTGAGTGGTACTTCCGAGGCCACTGTTATCGAACACTCCTGAAAGTAGTGTCAGAGCTTCCGGGATGCCATGAACACCGCGTACGCTATCTTTTGATAGTGCGGGTAACGGGACTTGCAGGGTGTTAACACAGTGGATACGTAGTACACTGGTTTTTGAAGAGGGAATTTATGCCCTTCTGTCTCTCGTTCAACGACGAGTACCGCACTTACAACTTGATGTGTTGCTGCGATGTATAACAACATAGGTTCGCCTTGGTTTGGCGCGGCTAGGACTGGATTTGTTGACAATATGGCCTTTATTTCTTCGAGTCCGGCAGTGGCAGCATCCGTCCACTCGAAGTGTTCGGTGCGCCTAAGGAGGCGATAAAGGGGCAGTGCCTTTTCTCCCAAGCGGGAGATAAAACGGCTTAGGGCTGCCACGCATCCGGTCAATTTTTGTATCTGTTTGAGGTCTTTTGGAATGTCCAACTGTGTCAGAGCTCGGATTTTAGCCGGGTTTGCTTCAATTCCTCTACCGGATACAATGAAGCCCAGCAGCTTTCCGGCTGGTACGCCGAAAACACATTTTTCCCGATTCAGCTTGATGTCATATGCTCTGAGGTTGTCGAACGTGAGCCTCAAATCGTCTACTAGAGTTTCGACGTGTTTTGTTTTGACGACTACGTCGTCTACGTATGCCTCGACTGTTTTGCCGATCTGGGTAGCCAGACATGTTTGAATCATGCGTTGATATGTTGCGCCGGCGTTTTTAAGTCCGAAGGGCATCGTGTTGAAGCAGAATGGTCCGAATGGAGTGATGAATGCCGTTGCGGCTTGGTCTGCTTCCGCCATCTTGATTTGATGGTAGCCAGAATATGCGTCGAGGAAGCACAACGAATCGTGCCCTGCGGTAGCATCGATAATTTGATTGATGCGGGGGTGGGGGAAGGGATCCTTTGGGCAAGCCTTATTGAGGTCTTTAAAATCGACGCATAGGCGCCAGGATTTGTCCTTCTTTGGTACCATTACCAGATTTGCTAGCCAATCCGGGTGTTTGATATCTCTAATGAATCCGGCTTCCAATAGTTTGGCTAGCTCTTCTCCCATTGCCTGTCTTTTGGGTTCGGAAAATCGTCGAAGAGCCTGTTTGACCGGCTTGAATCCTTTTAGGATGTTTAGGCTGTGTTCTGCCAATCTGCGTGGGATTCCGGGTATGTCCGAAGGATGCCACGCAAAAATGTCCCAATTTTCCCGAAGGAATTCGCGCAGTGCGACATCTATCTCGGGGTTTAATTGTGCCCCAATGGAGGCCGTCTTTGTTGGGTCCGTTGGATGGACCTGGAATTTCACTATTTCATCTGCTGGATTGAAGGAGGTGGACTTGGATCTTTTATCAAGTATCACATCGTCCCTGTTTACCGTAGAGCGCAGCGCGGTGAGTTCTTCTGCCGCTAGGGCCTCGGCTAGTGCCTCCAGGGCTAGTGCGGCTGTCTTGTTTTTGGCGCGGAGTGCTATGTCCGGATCACTAGCGAGAGTGATTATTCCGCCGGGCCCGGGCATTTTGAGCTTCATATACCCGTAATGGGGTACGGCTTGAAAAATTGTGAATGCCTCTCGTCCTAATATAGCGTGATATCCTCTGTTGAATGGGGCCACTTGGAACGTGACTTCTTCGGATCTGTAATTGTCCGGCGAGCCGAACACCACATCGAGTGTGATTTTTCCGGTGCATCGCGCTTCCCGGCTGGGGATTATTCCTCTGAAGATTGTGCTGCTTCACTCAATACGGCTCCAATCGATTTCCATTTTTTGAAGAGTTTCCTCGTAGATGAGGTTTAGTCCGCTGCAGCCATCCATGAGGACCTTTGTAAGTCGAAAGCCGTCCACTATGGGACTAAGCACCAGTGCGGCTGGTGCTCGGGCTGTTTGGAATTTAGGTTCGTCGCTGGCGTTGAAGGTGATGGCTGTGTCGCTCCATGGATTTGCTGTTGCTACTTGGTAGACTTTGGTGAGGCCGTGGATTGTTCGTTTTCGCATATTGTTTGATGCGAAGGTCTCGAAGACTGTTGATACCGTACTGGTATTGTTGGAGTGGTTTTCTGGGGCTAGAAGCTCCTTGCCACTTTTGGCCACCTGCCGCAATATCCAACATGCTCGAAGGCTATGTGTTGGGACGGCGCCCTCTGTACTATGGAGCTTACAGGGTCTGCTGAGCCATCCCTCCAGTACGGTTCCGTGCCCTCTAAGGGGTTTTTGTTTTTTGGTTTTTGTATCTGGGGCCTGAGTATAATGCACCCTTTTGTTGCGGACTAGGGTTGTATTCGGGGCCGGATTGTCCCAAAACTAGTTTTTTGTTTTCCGGAAACTCTCCATCGCACAGTACTTTCGTACTATGGACGCCAGATCGGAGAAGCGTGTGATTTTACAATGGCCGATGGCGTTCAATATTCCCTTGTCCGTGCAATTATTGCAAAAGATTGAGATTGCGTTTTCCTCTCGGCAGTCCTTTATCCTGTCCATAACCAGGAGGAATCTGGCCTAGTAGTGATGTACTGTTTCAGCGGGCTCTTGCCGTATTAGAGATAGATCGCACATGTCTGGGCGGGTGGGTGGAATAAAATCCGAATCCCTACCCATCTTGGGGCTTAAAGGCCGTGAAGTTTCCAATTTTGGAAGCCTGGATTGCTGGACATTGTCCAACGAGTCCGGTCTGATGCCTGACTTTAAGTTCAGTGCTCAATCAGAGTCCGTTCCCCCGCGGAAATCCGGCGTGGGGGGTTCGGGAGCCCGGACATGTCTAGTTTTTAATACAGGAGGAAGATCGCCGTGTTGTTCCTCTACCACAGCGATGTGGTGGGTAACCTGGGGAGAGTTGATCTCTCTCAGATCGGTGTTAAGCCCAATCTGGTTATAGTCCGTAGCGACTCCCAGGGCGGCGATGCGATCCAAGAGTTCGATGACAGACGAGAGCTCTATCGGATCCAGCTGCTCGGCGAATTCCGAGCTGACGTGGAGATTGCTTTTGACGACTTGAGAAGTCATTGTCGAAGCAGTGGCCGGACAGGCGGTCATAAGAAAACCGCCTAGCCGGATAGTTTGGCCGGTGGCCAAGGCCTCTTCGGCGAAAATACCATCCTTGAAGACGGGTGGAGGCATCCTTCCTATCGGTGACGACACAGAGGAACTCTCAATGAAAGCACCAATGTCGGTGTCAAAACCGGCGGATCTCGGGTAGGGGGTCCCGAATTGTGCGTCTAGGCGGATGGTAACATGAGGCAAGGGACACGATGTTTTACCCAGGTTCGGGCCCTCTCGATGGAGGTAAAACCCTACGTCCTGCTTGATTAATATTGATGATATGGGTAGTACAAGAGTGCATCTACCACGAGATCAAGGAGGTTAAACCCTAAAGCTAGCCTATGGTATGATTGTTGTGATGTATGTTGTGTCCTACGGACTAAAGCCCTCTGGTTTATATAGACACCGAAGGAGGCTAGGGTTACACAGAGTCGGTTACAATGGTAGGAGATCTACATATCCGTTTTGCCAAGCTTGCCTTCCATGCCAAGGAAAGTCCCCTCCGGACACGGGACGGAGTCTTCATTCTTGTATCTTCGTAGTCTTGGAGTACGGCGGATGATGATAGTCCGGCTGTCCGGACACCCCCTAGTCCAGGACTCCCTCACTCCTTTTTGATCTTGAGCTGATAGTATCCAGTCCGTAAATCAATCTTGGAGAATACCTTGGCCCCACTGAGATGATCAAACAGGTCATCAATTCTTGGTAGTGGATATATGTTTTTGATTGTGACATCATTCACTTGACGGTAATCCACACACATGCGGAGGCTGCCATCCTTTTTGTCCACGAAGATAGCAGGTGATCCCCATGGTGAAGAGCTGGGACGGATATATCCTTTCTGGAGCATTTCATCAAGCTGTTTCTTTAGCTCCACTAATTCTGCTCCAGTAAAACTTCTTGTGTATCGGTGTGGTCCCGGGCACAAGATCTGTTGGAAACTCAAGCTCTTGATCAGGTGGCATGCCTGGCAGTTCTTCTGGAAATACATCAGGAAATTCGCTGACCACCAGAATTAATTCCAATTCAGCCACTACTGTGAAGACCATTTCCTTTGAGGGTATGCTTCTGCGAGCATAAACTTTTGTAGTATGCCCTTCTTGGCTGGTCAAAGTGACTTCTCGGGTCGCACAATTTATGCGCACTTGATACTGAGTCAGCCAATTCATACCCAAGATAACATCCAACTTATCAGACTCAATAAGTATCAAAGAAGTTGGAAAACAGACTCCGTTGATATTGACTTCTAGATTGCGGCAGACTAGATTGCTTCTGATTAGAGATCCCGGGGTTTGTACCAGCATATTCTTGCCCAAAAGTGAACAAGGAAATTTGTTTTGGGCAACAAAATTCTGAGAAATAAAAGAGTGGGAAGCCCCAGAGTCAAATAAAATCACTGCAGATATGTTATTAACAGAGAACATACCAATGACGACTTCGGGGTTCTCTTGGGCTTCATCAGCGAAGATGTGATGAACGTATCCCGTGATGTTGTGCTGGTTCGGGCATGCCTCCATACAATGGACTTGTGGCCTGAATATAGCATTTGTCCGGTTGTTCTTGGGACACTGTTTGGCATAATATCCGGTTTGCCCACAACTGTAACAAGAATTGTTGTGCAGACGCTCCTCTTGCATTGGGTTGGGTATGACATTCTTGACTTGGGTGGTGGTCTTGTTAACATTTTGTTGCCAATTGGGCTTGTATTCTACCTAAGTCTATTGCCAGGTACGAGCCTTCTGCACTGGTTGTATTTCCTTCCTTGGCTCAAACTTGCGCTTGTGATCTCTGTTGGCAGACTTATTATCCGATACAAGCTTGCGCTCTCTTTCAGCAATGAAACCTTGTTCACCAGGGTTTGGAAGTCTGGGAAATCGAACATACTGAGAGTACACCGGAGTTGCGGGTTTAATCCACCAAGAAATCTGTCAATCTTTCTTTCCTCAGTGGCCATGCATATAGGGAGTAACGTGACAGATGATTGAATTTCTGCAAATATTCTCCCACAGACTGACTTCCTTGGAGGAGCGTGAGAAATTCACGCTGCTTAGCCTTCATAATTCCCGCAGGGATATGATATTTCTGGAATCGTTCCTTTAATATTGACCAGGTAATTTCTTCATCAGCAGACCACATGGCTCTTTCATTTTCCCACCATATGGCAGCAGCGCCTTCAAGATAATGTGTTACAAATGGAACCTCGTCCCCTTCTTTAGTACGAGCAATCTCAAGCTTCTTCTCCATAGTTCTCATCCAATCATCTGCATCCAAGGGATCAATGGTCTAACTGAAACTGTGGGGCTTGGTCCTTTGAAAATCTGATAGCTTGGAGTGATGACTGGGCTGATTCCCATTCTGTCCAACCACAGCTTGTAAACTTCTTAATATTTCAATCAGATCATTATTCCGTCTTTCCTCAAACATACGCAAAATTTGTTTGGTGGAGGGCGGATTTGGCGGTGGAGGCGGTGGTGGATCGTGCGGCTCGGGTGAGTGTCATGCTTGTCGTGCGGAACAACGAACAGGAGAACCTCGCGAACGATGCTACTGCTGCCTCCCCGCGTCATCCTAATATGATTTTTCCCAAGGCAACGCAATCGAGATGAGAAGCATTCAAATAAATGGGGGGAAAGCCAGCAACAAAAGCCCGAGAAAAACCAAAATGGCGAAGAAAATACGGTGAATAAAATAAAGTTCCAACATAACTATACATAGACTCATACATGAAAGATAACAACATGCCAGGTTCAACTACTCTCATACATGAAATGAAACATCATGACTCGTACGACTACATCGATACTCCATCCTGACGACTGAGAATACTCAGAAGCTCTACTGCTCTGCTGGTGCTGCGGGGTCCTCTCCTAAAGCGGACTCGGATCCTGAACTGACGGGGTTAATTGAGACCTCCGGGTTAAAGGTGACACGACGACGCTGCCTTGAGGGCTCTCCCTCCAGGGCAGGTGGAGGGTGAATCATTGGGGCTACAGGAGTGGCGAGAAGTGAAACCCACTCAGCAGGAGCACTAAGTGGACTCACTGTCACGGTCCCGAGCTACTCGGAGGAGTAACCGGGGAAACAGGGGAACTAGAACTGGCAGGAATATAGGGAGTAAATCCTACAGATGCTGGAGTAGTGACTGATCTAGTAGAGGCTAAAGCAGTACGAGCACGACTCAGCTCTCGAGCCAACTCATAGATCAGAAGATAGCTAGCAGTGATATAGCGAGAAAGGTGGCTACCAACACTATCAGACTCCGGATCAATGACAGGGAAAGGGACACGACCATTATCATGCAGAGAAGGATAGGAGTAGAAACCTGGGTGGTTTTGCACCCGAACCATGTTGTAGCGGAGCTCAACAAGTACCTCGAATGCAGCAAACTGGACGGCCTGAGAAGCAGTAGAAGCGTAACCGCTTCGAGAGAGTGTAAGTGCTGGAATCGAAACTGGTGCGCAGAGTAACCACGGCGTGATACTCATACACTGAGTCAGCTAGACGCTCCCGGTACACACGATAGGCTAGGTCGTCACCGTAGGGGTACAGCCGATGCCGCACATTACGAAGGAGATGTGGCGACATGTACGACATCAGTTGCAACTGGCTCGGATACAACACCGGAGCCAACTACACTCACAACCATTAGCTGGTTAGCATAAAAATAAAATCAGTGCATGCAATGCAACAACCAGCTACAAATGCTACCGACACTCAACTACAACTCGTATCTAGCATCCGGTTAACTCGTCATAGTCTAGCATGGCCTACAGTCAACGCGGCTCTGATACCAAGCATTGTGGCACCCGGCTCAGAGCAACCGGTTTACCATGCATTGCCAGCCCAAAGAGCTTGTCTTGTGGCAACACATAACAACTTGGTTCAGAAAAACAACCGCTTTATTGATGCTAGCGGATCAGAGTTTATATTACAACAGTTAGCGAGGCCAAGCAGCACACACGGTGCGGCTGAACAATATGTACATTATTTAGTGAACATAAAGGGGCCTCGATCAAGACAACTACGCGGCAGCGGAACAACGTCATAGCAGAACTCCATAGCACAGGGATAGCGATGTGGACACGATCTAGACTCGGACAGCTCTCCTCTCCAACGAGACTTTCCTGAAATCTGGCATGACACACCAGGTCAGTACATTGAATGTACTTGCAAGCTCACAACAAGCATAAACATAATGACAAACAATATCATGATAATTAACCAATTAATAACAATGCAACAATACATCCAACATGCTGTGTCCTTGCTCTTGTGATAATCGTCCCTCGGACTGGCTTACCTAACATGATCGTTTCCGGATCACAAACGTGTCAAATCCAGAGACAATCTCGTGATCCTTACGGCGATCACAACCACGACCAATAAATGGCCCGTGATCTTTACGGCGATCACAACCACGACCAATAAATGGCCCGTGATCCTTACGGCGATCACAACCACGACCAACAAATGGCCCATGATCCTTACGGCGATCACAACCACGACCAATAAATGGCCCGTGATCCTTACAACGATCACAACCACGACCACATCTGGTCCATCTCAACACGAAGGCCTTTCCGCCACCACCACAATGCAAACTTCATACTTAGTGTGCAAAATTCATTAAATGTTGACCCATGTATGACCTACTTTCAGCGTTTCCTTAACCGTGGACTCGGCTATCGATAGATTAATACACTCTGCAGAGGTAGCACACTGGACCCACACCACGGAACCCATGGCCTCGCACTCCCATTTGGGTGGACCAACAACATTTTGACGAAACCACTCCATTGCCATGACACTCTCTCGGCCACTCCGACTCAATCCCCATCGGGCTAGTCCTGTGTGGCCACATGTCTACCACAAGACACAACGACCACCATCGTGGCCACGATCCACTCTGGGACCCGGTACCAAAAACTTAACAATGGGCTCACAATGTTATGCCTGCTTACCAGGCCAGGGTACAGCATGCCCATAACCTTCCCTAGATGGAGGCACCAACCAGAGGCACGACAATGAAACAAATTAAGGCCGTCCCATACCGACAAATGTGGTTGCACTGGGAAAGACTCGATTCAGCGGCACCATGACCCAGTCAACAACATATTCCAGTTGAGTTATTATCAGGTTCAACTTAAAGTGAAAGTAACCAGCGTCATAATGCCATGACATGCATCACCAACATATGCATCACATGTCAACGGGAATAACTCAGTCAACTACGCTCTCGCTGAGCAATCAACAACTCATGATACTCCTCTAGTTAAGATCAAACTTCACTTTAACCAGAATCTTTTCTAGCAAATTTATTATTTTTCATCATGCAAAAATAATCTCACTAATTATTTATCTCCATAACCATATTACTTTCTCATTACTCATAACTAAATCCTTGTTAGCTTATCAACTAGGTTCACTACAAACTTTCTGTAAATCAAGCATATTTACTATAACAAGCATCTAACAGAATATAATTAACATATTAATAATTTAAATGCATGAATAATCATTAGTTCAAGTAGGAAAATCACAAATATTGAAGTGGAACTATGAAAATGTTCTTGTGGCTTGCCTTAGTGCAAATGAGGTTCACAAGCCTCCTGGTGATCCTCAAGACAAGCCTGCTCTTCTGAAAATAAATGAAAACACAAAAATAAAACATCAAGAAACCTTCTAAAATTCACCAGAAAATCTAGACTGCACTGAAAAATCCCATCTTTGGGGAGCTGCTAGATTTTTGGACAAAGAACACGATGCAAAGACAATCATTGCATTTGGACTTATAGATAAAAAGTTATGGACATTTGAAGCTCTCTAGATTTAAATGAAATTTGAATAAAAATTATAGACTGGGAGGGGGGTGACGTCGAAGGCGTAAAAAGCCCAGGGCGCCACCACTCATATCGCTTCGCACACGTACAGAGTGGCTGACTAGCAGGCCTCGCTAGTCAGGTGAGGAGGAGGGGGAGAGAGAAACATGAAGCGGCGGAGCTTCGCTGGAGCGCACGCCGGCGGCGAGGGCTCTTGGGCCAAAACGAGAGGGGGGATAGAGGAGACGGAGGCGCACCTGCCCATACCCGTAGAGTGGCTAGGGGTGGTCGGACGGCATCGGAAGCAACCTCTCCAGCGGAGGCAGAGGGCAGCGGTCGGCGAAGATGAAGACGATGGTGATTAGGGGCAACTCTAGGGGCTCCAACTGGGCGGGATGACACCACCGGAGAGTGGTAGAGGCCCTGGAAGGGTTTCCTTGGACTGGGAGGGGCTGGGGCTGCGGGGACGACCCGAGGGGATCGCCAGCAAGCTCGAGCTCGGGGACGGCGGCCCGCGGCCTGCCCGGCCGGGCTACGGCTTCCTACTAGCTTGTGGGGTGTGTGGGAGTGGATGCGGGTGCTCGAGGAGGCTGGGGGTGGCCGTATTTATAGGTGAGTGGCAAGTGGGGTTCGGGCTCCGCCGAGGGACACCTGTCCATGGCGCCCAGCGACAAACAGCATTAGTGAGAGAGGGGGAAAAGGACGAAGCTCACACAGGAAATTTTGGCGAGCGGACGAGCACATGGGCGAGGGAAACACGATGAGCATAGTGCGCCGGGCACTGTGGCGTTGGCCGGACCGTGCCCGTGCCCGCTGCAGCGAGCTCTGGCATCGGCGAGTGCCGGGGCAGAGTTAAGTGGGTGGAGATGGAGATGGTGGCGCAGTTTGGCATGCTCGGGCAGGCTGGGTAGCGAGCACGCGCGCAACAGAGCGCTCGACGGCACTCAGAGCGCAGGCTTTGCATGCCAGCATGCCTGGACGAACGCGGTCACCGCGTGAACTATGACATCAGGCCAACCTAAGTGCAAACTTCATGTCTGGCGTGTAGTCCATGGTAGTTTTGAGTGTTACCACGATTGGGTTGGGTTCCAGGTGCAGTAGAAACGAGTTTACACTCCAAGTAAGTTTCTGGACAGTAACTTTGGAGGTTTACTATGGTCAACCCACTGGGAGTTGAGGGCTGGGCTTTGGAGGCTAGCCAACACTTACTAAGGTGAAGATGCACAAGAAAAACCAGCTACAATGGAGCTGGTAAAATGGTAGTTGTTGTAGAAACTACCATTTTTGTCCAGAAATGAAAATATTTTCTGTAGCCAAAATATTCCAAAGTGATGAAATATTTTTGCTCAAAAAGGTGCCCTAGGGTTCAAAGAATAATTGGGATTTTTCTCAGGATTTTATGGGAAAGAAAAATTAGGGTTGGTTTGGGGCACAAAGGGCTAGCTAGGGTTTAGGAGGGGAAATTGAATCTTTTTCATTAAAGAAAAATATTCCAAATGATATTATGAGGTGAACGACAAAGGCAGTGTTGGTTTGGGAAGGAGTTGAAGCACTTGGGTGAAAGTCAAGGGGTACCCAAGTGGTTAAGTCCAAATGAAAGATTCAAAAACTCCAAACTCAAATTCAAACCAACTGAAAACCAGGCAAAGAAGAGAGGGCAAAAACCAAGCTGTCACACTTTTCCAATACCAACAACAGTGATTTTGTTAGCACTCCGATTCCTCCTACTACCAATGTTAAATCTTGTGAAATTAATCCCGCATTGTTGAATCTTGTTATGAAAGATCAATTCTCTGGCCTTCCTATTGAAGATACCGCATCCCATCTAAACAACTTCATTTATTTGTGTGATATGCAAAAGAAGAAAGATGTGGATAATGATATTGTTAAATTGAAGCTATTTCTGTTTTCGCTTAGATATCGTGCTAGAACTTGGTTCTCATCTTTGCCTAAAAATAGTATTGATTCATGGAATAAGTGCAAAGATGCTTTTATCTCTAAGTATTTTCCTCCCGCTAAGATCATCTCCCTTAGGAATGATATTATGAATTTTAAACAACTTGATCATGAGCATGTTGCACAAGCTTGGGAGAGGATGAAATTAGTGATACATAATTGCCCTACACATGGTTTGAATTTGTGGATGATTATACAAAAAATTTATGCCGGATTGAATTTTGCTTCGAGAAATCTTTTAGATTTGGCCGCGGGAGGCACTTTTATGTAAATCACTTTAGGAGAGGCTACTAAGCTCCTAGATAATATTATGGTTAATTATTCTCAATGGCACACCAAAAGATCCACTAGTAAAAAGTTCATGCAATTGAAGGGATTAATGTTTTGAGTGGAAAGATGGATGAACTTATGAATTTTTTTACTAATAAAAGTGTTTCTTCTAATCCTAATGATATGCCTTTGTCCACATTGATTGAGAATAATAATGAATCTATGGATGTGAATTTTGTTGGTAGGAACAATTTTGGTAACAACGCTTATAGAGGAAATTTAATCCTAGGCCGTTTCCTAGTAATTCCTCTAATAATTATGTTAATTCCTACAACAACTCTTATGGAAATTTTAATAAGTTGCCCTCTGATTTTGAGAATACTATTAAAGAATTTATGAGTTCACAAAAGAATTTTAATGCTTTGATTGAAGAAAAACTGCTTATGATTGATGAGTTGGCTAGGAACGTGGATAGAATTTCTCTTGATGTTGATTATTTGAAACTTAGATCTATTCCACCTAAGCATGATATCAATGAGTCTCTGAAAGCCATGAGAATATCCATGTGCAAAGAAAGAATTGCAAGGATGCGTGCTAAAAAAGATTGGTTTGTGAAAGCGTGTTCTTCTAGTTTTCATGATAATAATGATGAAGATCTAAAAGTGATTGATGTGACTCCCATTAAATCTTTGTTTTCCAATATGAATATTTATGAAGATGGGAGTAGAGATGAGTCAACTTTAGTTAAAAGGTGTCCCAATGATTTGGAGTTTTTAGATCTAGATACAAAAATTGATAAAAGTGGGATTGAAGAGGTCAAAACTTAAGTAGCAATGAACCCACTATTTTGGATTTCAAGGAATTTAATTATGATAATTGTTCTTTAATAGATTATTTTTCCTTGTTGCAATCCGTGTTAAATTCTCCTCATGCTTATAATCAAAATAAAGTTTTTACTAAACATATCATTGATGCTTTGATGCAATCTTTTGAAGAAAAGCTTGAACTAGAAGTTTCTATCCCTAGAAAACTTTATGATGAGTGGGAACCTACTATTATGATTATGATTATAGATTATGAATTTTATGCTTTGTGTGATGTGCTAGGTTTCCGTGAATTTGATGATTGTTCTTTAAATTTTCATCTTGCGGATTCCACCATTAATAAACCTATGGAAAGGATTAATGATGTTATTATTGTTGCAAATAGGAATAATGTGCCCGCAGATTTCATTGTTCTTGATATAGATTGCAATCCTACATGTCCTATTATTCTTGGTAGACGTTTCCTTAGAACGATTGGTGCAATTATTGATATGAAAGAAGGAAACATTAGATTCCAATTTCCGTTAAGGAAGGGTATGTAACAATTTCCTAGGATGAAACTTAATTTTCCTTATGAATCTATTATGAAATCCACTTATGGATTGCATACCAAAGATGGCAATACCTAGATCTATTCTTGTTTTTATGCCTAGCTAGGGGCGTTAAACTATAGCGCTTGTTGGGAGGCAACCCAATTTTATTTTTGTTCTTTACTTTTTTCTCCTGTTTAGTAATAAAGAATTCATCTAGCTTACGTTTAGATGTGGTTTTATGTTTTAATTAGTGCTTGTGCCAAGTAGAACCTTTGTGAAGACTTGGGTGAAGTCTTTGCGATCTTGTTGTAAAAAAATAGAAACTTTTGTGCTCACGAGAATAGCTGTCATTTATTTATAGAAGAGTTATTTCATGTTGATTATTTTTGAAGAAGATTAATAGACAAATTCCTCACGTCCACCAATTTATTTCAGAATTTTTGGAGTTACAAAAGTATGCGAAAGTTATAGATTGCTACAGACTATTCGTTTGACAAATTCTCTTTTTGTGTGTTGTTTGCTTATTTTGATGAATCTATGAGTAGTATCGGGGGGTATGAACCATAGAGAAATTCGAATACAGTAGGTTTAACACCAATATAAATAAATAATGAGTTAATTACAATACCTTAAAGTGGGTTTATTTTCTTGTACTAATGAAGCTCATGAGATTTTCTATTGAAGTTTTGTGTTGTGAAGTTTTCAAGTTTTGGGTAAGGATTTGATGGACTATGGAATGAGGAGTGACAAGAGCCTAAGCTTGGGGATGCCCAAGGCACCCCAAGGCAAAATTGAAGGACAACCAAGAGCCTAATCTTGGGGATGCCCTGGAAGGCATCCCCTCTGTCATCTTCGTCTAGCGGTAACTTTACCTGAGGCTATATTTTTATTCACCACATGATATGTGTTTTGCTTGGAGCGTCTTGTATGATTCGAGTCTTTGCTTTTTAGTTTACCAAAATCATCCTTGATGTACAAACGTTTTGGGAGAGACACACATGAATCATGATTTATTAGAATATTCTATGTGCTTCACTTATATCTTTTGAGCTAGACAATATTGCTCTAGTGCTTCACTTATATCTTTTTAGAGCACGTCGGTGACTTTATTTTATAGAAATGGTTGATCTCTCATGCTTCACTTATATTATTTTGTGAGTCTTTTAGAACAGCATGGTAGTTTGCTTTGGTTATAAAATTAGTCCTAATATGATGGGCATCCAAGATGGGTATAATAAAAACTTTCATATAAAGTGCATTGAATACTATGAGAAGTTTGATTCTTTATGATTGTTTTGAGATATGAAGATGGTGATATTAAAGTCATGCTAGTAGATTAGTTGTGAATTTGAGAGATACATGTGTTAAAGTTTGTGATTCCCGTAGCATGCACGTATGGTGAACCGTTATGTGATGAAGTTGGAGCATGATTTATTTATTGAGTGTCTTCCTTAGGAGTGGCGGTCGGGGACGAGCGATGGTCTTTTCCTACCAATCTATCCCCCCTAGGAGCATATATGTTGGGTTTGTCTCACAACCTTTAGCAGACTTGTGCATGCCATCAGGCATATCACCCTGAAACAAAGCAGAGAGATGACATGTTTTGCATGTGTATAAACAAAGACGATAACTGTGTTGTCAATTCCATCCAATTACAAATTAGAAAATAAAGAGTAAGTTCAAAATTTCAATAGCATAATTTGGCATTGTTCATAATACGGGGAGCTTCACCACACTACTGGATTACCATGTCAACATAACAAGCATAGATGAAGGGCAAAGTAAATCATTGTATCTATTTTGGATAATGTGCATGGCATGTTGTTCATATCATCAGCCACATCAGTTAGATAACATAGGAGATGACAAGGTGCAAATGTGGGCTGCTTCACCACACACTGGATTACAGATCCACAAAAACAAGCATACATATAGGGAGTATTAAGTAATGTGCATGGTATGAATAAGGAATTTGGTTTTACAAGTAAAGCTTAGAACTTCCGATTCTTGCGAACATGCATTTTGGTAGAAACAGCAAACTAAACAGCAGTAAATGATAGGGAGTATGAGCAAATTAAACAGCAGTTGAGGATAAAGGCTTTAGAAGGACTGACTCACATTAACAGTTAACACCGGCTTTATAATGCCCTTCTCCATGTCAAGGGAAGGATAACTCAAGAATTTCAGCACAGAATCTTCTTCATAAGCATTGCATGTGCTCTACTTTTTATAGAGATTAATTATAGATATGATAATAATGGAAGGGATAGAGGATAATGAAGATAAGATGCAGATTGATGCTACATAATCAACTACCAATCCCTGGAAGTACAAGCATTACAGGACAAAATGTACTGACAAGAGCAATGGGCCACACTTCTGCACTAGCATTATCTGTGTATTCTACTTGTTGGTAAGATTAAATATAGATCTGGTCTTTTTTAGTAAATGGTGGGCGAGGGAGATAAGATGCAGAATGCTACAAAATGAACCAATCCCTCTTCCCATAATACAAGAGTGTTTTGAACACTGGTGTACTGTACAAAACGTTCTTATATTATGGGACGGAGGGAGTAGCTGTTAATGTAATTACAGTGATAGACCACGTTTAGTCCTTACAAGAGGACTGTAGAGCTAAACCTCTTCAAAAGCATTGGGTTGATTCTAAATTTATGTAAGAGTCCATACGGATCCTATAATGTCCACCAAATGGACGATGATGAGGCTAACATGTGCAGTGATGCTACATAATCAAACAACTATGAAAGTAAGTATGGTCATTATCGGTGTCAAAACCGGCGGATCTCGGGTAGGGGGTCCCGAACTATGCGTCTAGGCGGATGGTAATAGGAGACAAGGGACACGATGTTTTTACCCAGGTTCGGGCCCTCAGGATGGAGGTAAAACCCTACTCCTACTTGATTAATATTGATGATATGGGTAGTACAAGAGTGGATCTACCACGAGATCAGAGAGGCTAAACCCTAGAAGCTAGCCTACGGTATGATTGTTGTTCGTCCTACGGACTAAAACCCTCCGGTTTATATAGGCACCGAAGAGGGTTAGGGTTACACAGAGTCGGTTACAATGGTAGGAGATCTTCATATCTATATCGCCAAGCTTTCCTTCCACGCCAAGGAAAGTCCTATCCGGACACGGGACGAAGTCTTCAATCTTGTATCTTTATAGTCCAGGAGTCCGGCCAAAGGTGATAGTTCAGCTATCCGGACACCCCCTAATCCGGGACTCCCTCAGTAGCCCCCGAACCAGGCTTCAATGGTGATGAGTTCGGCGCGTAGATTGTCTTCGGCATTGCAAGGCGGGTTCTTCTCCAAATCCTGTGTACCTGTTGAATAGCGTCCGGCTCCTTATAAATATTGCGCTCCTCGGCTTCCATGCCCAATAATGGCCATCTTCAACGTGTTGAACGAATGCGAAAAGCCAGGGTATTTTTACATTTATCCCCCTAGCCGCGCAAATGACCTGCCTATAAAAGAGACGAGGATCTAGATGCAAATCACACCATCCTCCCTTCGCGAGCATTCATCAGAGCGCATCTGACAGAAATCCATTCCATCATGGACAGTCGATGCGGCTCCTCCTCTTGCCCTCCCAGCCCTCAGCCTGGAGATTGGGAGAGATGCTCCGTCCCGCACAGCGAGCTAGTGGCGCTCCGAACCAAGGCATTTCTTCCCCCAGCCTTCATGGTTCCAGTTCGAGCCGGACTTGCCACCTATAAGGGCGGAAAGCAAGCGGAGAGCGTCCCCAGCCCCTTCAAAGGAGAGCGGGTATGCCTTGTCTCTTATTTGATAAGAGGGCTCGGATTTCCAATTCATCTGTTTCTCCGGGGGCTCCTGGAGTTCTATGAACTCCAGTTGCACAACCTTACGCCTGCCTCCATTTTGCATATTGCGGGCTTCGTGGCCCTTTGCGAGTAGTTTTTGGGCATCGAGGCTCATTTTGCGCTGTGGAAGAAGCTGTTCTGCCTTGTGCCCCGTTCTCAAGAGGGGTCAATATATCAAGTGGGCGGAGCCGAACTATGGCGCATCACCGGGACCGGATATCTATCAGGAACCCCGAAGAAGGCGTCCGAAGACTGGCCTTCGGCATGGTTTTATATAGAAGATGTCCCCCTACCGGACGCTATTCGGGTCGGCCTCCCTGAGTTTAACAACGCTCCTTTGAAGAAACGCCTAAGCTGGCATCCACGGAGTCCTCAGAAGGAAAACGACAGGGACATCCTTTACCTGATGAGCCAGATTAGGCTGTTAGCTCATTCCGGACTGACCATGATCGGGGTCATGGCCACATGCATTATGCGGAGGGTGCAGCCGCTCCAGTATAGAGGCCACCCCATGTGGGATTTCAACGGGGAGGATGATGCCACCCGCTGCGGCCGCAAGGGGCCGGGATCGGTCGTCGATCTGATAAAGATGTTGTCTGCATTGTATAAGGGAGAAGAGGAGGAATTTCTCCGCGTCAATCCGCAGGGCGGAATTTCTATGAATAATCCTCCAAGCTGGGTAAGCGGACATTTATTTTTGCCTATCCGATTCGTACTCCCATAGTCAAGTATCTCATTTTGCGATTTCGGCGCAGGAACTGCGCCGGGCCATAAAGGATATAAACAGCCCGCCTCTACAACCTGAGGATCCGAAACAGTTCCTCGATCTGACCTCCCAAGAGGATCCGGACATATCGGTGGAGCTTATCGACGGGGTATTCCACCAACTGAGCATCGATAATGCCTTGGTCGCCATTACAGCCGATTACCTCGGAATACTTCCCGCCTCGCAGGTAACTGAGACCGAAGTCCCAATACTTTGAAAATGACCCGTCCGTGCGTGTTTTTGATCACCGTATACCAATGGTGTTTCGCAGGGGAAGTCCTTGAGGCGGAAGGCCGAGCCTGCGACGGCCGGTCAACAAGGGACAGCAAGGCCCAACAGGCCGAAAAGAAGTGCAGTCCAGATTGAAACGCCGACGCAATGGTATGGCGTGTCATCTTGCTCCCAGGTTTTATTCCAGGGGGGCATACTAACGCTCGTGCTTTTTCAGGAAGAAGAGCGCTCGCCGGAGTATATCCGGAGAGGTTGCCAATCAATCCTCTGCTCGCCAGGCTCCAAAGCCAGGTCCAGAAGCTGAGGTGAACACGAGGCGTGCGTCGGATGCTCCTCCGACAGAGGATGCCGACAGGTTATCTGCCACCAATTCCGAGGTGGAGAGTGCCATGAATCACAGGCGTCACCAGACAGTTCTTCGTGACGCATGTTTCTCCCCAGAGGCATTGGATGCCTTCAATTCAGGAGATGCGCACCTCCGTGCCGCTCAAAATGGTCTAGCCAGAGCCACGGAGCAGTATGTAAAAGACATACGGGTGGGAAAATTTGACAGTTATATATGCCAGTAGCCCCCGAGACTTAAAATAGTTAGAATAACTGATTTAATGATCATTTATTGTGCAGGATCTTACAGAAAAGAATACCCAACTGTCCCAGGAGCTGGAGGAGTGCAAAGCCCAACTTGAAGTCGCACTAGCCACAGCGGGGGAAGCCAAAGAGACCCCCTCTGGTAATATATGCTTCCAAAGATAAGTAATTTGTGAAGTGCGGCGTGTGTATAAGTCTGACAATAATATTGCAGATGGCGCCGGGGTAGATCCGGACAAGCAACAGCTCATGCGGCGATTAAAGGCTGGCGAGAATGTGCTTACAAGGGTGAGGCAGGAGAAAAATAATCTCCAAGATGCCAACACCCAGCTGGGTGAGGAACTAAAGGATGTTCATGCCCAGCTATCTGACTCCGTTAAGGAGAATCGGCGGCTTCAACGCAGCATATTTAGTAAGTGCTTGAACGAACTTTGAAAAAGAGTTCGGCAAGGAAGTCGACTAACAGAGTTATGTCTGTAGGTATGCTCACAGGCCGTCCTGTAGAGGAAATGCCCGGTTCTACGGGTGACCTTCTTCCCGAGCTCTTGCAACTGCACGAACGAGTTCAGCAGGTGATGAAAGGCGTCGCCCAGGCCTTGGGGCCATCTGTCTCCCAGCCCGAAGGCCAAGGAGAGCTTGCAGAGAGGCTTCAGGGAGCGCGGCAGCGCTTCCGCTTATGGAAGATATCGGCCTGCCATCAAGGCGCCAAGGAGGCCTGGGCCATGGTGAAGACGCGGTACACGAAGGCTGACCCAAACCACATGGCCGAGGTCGGACCTGTGGGGCCCGATGGGAAGGAGATCCCTGTGAGCTTAGTGTAAGGCCAAGTAGAATTGGCCGCAAAGTATTCCCAACAGGACTGTAAACTAGACAGCCTACTGGATGGCATTGAAGAGGAATATGCCCAGTCAAGTTGACTATGTAATTTAAGATGACATGTAAAATGCCTTCTAGCCGGATTGTAGATTGTTTGTCATAGCGGACCTTTTCGCTTCAACCTCGGGACTCGATAGTCCAGAGTGTGTCCGAATACCCTCGCGGTTATATAAGAACCGGGGCATGCATGGAGACCAGGCGTAGGGGTCATTAGTGTTGTATCAGACAAGTGCCCAACTAGTTATGTTATATTACATGGTTAGTAAGAAACATCTTCCAGGGAGAATAGTTCCGTTAGGGGTTCCTTTCCCTGGGGGGCATGCCCTAAAGTGCATGTCCGGACTGCGAAAAAAGCAGAAAAACATCTGGGGGCAGATAAATAAGTAGATAAGAAATCGTCTTTTAGTTCACCGACCGAATATTCCCTTAAGAATGCTAGCTTTTAGCTTCACCCAGTCTGAGGTACACATCCGGCTGACCCGGCAGTAACAATCGCAGAGGTGCTCCCTTTACCGCCTAGCCGAACAATCGGGAATGTAGGGGTAAGCACAGGAGCCAGGCAACCTAGCTTGGCCAAAACTTAAGTCATATCGATGCATATAATGGTGAATAAAAGGTACATGCGGAAGTGCGACACATGTGTTGGGCATGAAGCCCATATAAATAAGCTTCTGTTAAAGAAGCCCCCAGGTATAATGGGCACGGATAGCGCGTCAAGTATGTGCGAACGATGCGCAAACAAGCTTTCAAAGGCTGTAATAAGAAAGGAGGGAGAAGGAGAGAAACAGAAGACAGCTAGTATGTAAAATATAGACGGAGGAAGGAGACGAACTCAAAATCCGGAGCTAGGCGTAGAATCTTCGGAGACGGGCTGCATTCCATGGGTTCAGCTCGAGTCGGTTATCCGATGCATCCCGCAGACGGTACGCTCCACCGGTCAGGACTTGGTCGATGATAAAGGGACCTTCCCATTTGGGCTTGAGTTTGTCCTTTTTCTTGTCCGGCAAGCATAGAACTAACTCACCAACGTTGTAAGTTTTGGCCCGTACTTCTCTGCTTTGGTATCTTCGAGCTTGCTGTTGATAGAATGCGGAACGGGCTTTTGCCACATCACGCTCCTCCTCCAATGCGTCCAAACTGTCCTGCCGATTGAGCTCGGCTTCTCTTTCTTCGTACATGCGCACACGAGGTGAGTCATGCATTATGTCACAGGGCAGAACTGCCTCTGCGCCGTATACCATAAGGAATGGTGTAAATCCGGTGGTGCGATTCGGAGTGGCCCGCAGCCCCCAGAGTACAGAGTCGAGCTCCTCAACCCAGTGCATGTTAGATTCCTTGAGGGACCGCACTAATCTGGGTTTGATGTCGCTCATGATTAGACCATTTGCTCGCTTGACTTGACCGTTAGTTTGAGGGTGATAGACTGAAGCATAGTCGAGCTTGATGCCCATGTTTTTGCACCAGAGTTTAACCTTGTCGGCTGTAAAGTTCGTGCCGTTATCAGTGATGATGCTATGGGGGACGCCGTAACGGTGTACGACCCCTGATATGAAGTCTATCACTGGTCCGGATTCGGCCGTCTTAACAGGTTTGGCCTCTATCCATTTGGTGAATTTATCCACCATGACCAGTAGGTATTTTTGCTTGTGGGTTCCTCCTTTAAGGGGTACAGCCATGTCAAGCCCCCAGACCGCGAAGGGCCAGGTTATGGGTATAGTTTTGAGGGCGGTGGGTGGCATGTGGCTTTGATTAGCAAAGAGCTGGCAACCGACGCATCGTTGGACTAAGTCCTGAGCATCTGCCCGGGTCGTCGGCCAATAAAACCCTGTATGGAAGGCCTTGCCTACGAGGTCCCGGGCTGCGGTGTGGTGCCCGCCGAGTCCGGCATGAATTTCAGCCAGAAGATTCCGCCCTTCCTCTTTGGAGATACATCTTTGAAGGACTCCGGTTGTGCTTTTCTTGTAAAGCTCTCCCTCATGGACCTTATAGGCTTTAGATCGCCGCACTATGCAGCGGGCCTCGTTTTGGTCCTCGAGAAGTTCCTGCCTGGTTAGGTAGGCTAGGAATGGTTCCGTCCACGAGGCAATGATTGCCATTATTACGTGGGCTGAGGATGTTACTTCATTGGCCGAACCGCCAATTATGTCAGAATGTTCGGTGTCGGGCAGTGCGGTTGGGTCCGGATTATTATTTCCGGATTCCCCCTCCCATAGTACAGATGGCTTGAACAGCCTCTCTAGGAAGATGTTGGGAGGGACGGCATCGCGCTTTGCGCCCATGCGTGCCAATACGTCTCCTGCCTGGTTGTTATCCCGGGCTATATGGTGAAATTCGAGCCCCTCAAACCGAGCTGACATTTTTAGGACGGTGTTGCGATAAGCTGCCATTTTCGGATCCTTGGCATCGAAGTCTCCATTTATTTGTGATTTCACGAGGTTCGAGTCCCCGTGCACCTCTAGGCGTTGAATGACCATGGAGACTGCCATCCGGAGGCCATGTAGAAGGGCCTCGTATTCGGCTGCGTTGTTGGAGTCCGTGTACATTATTTGGAGTACGTATTGAACCGTATCTCCGGTTGGGGATGTCAGAACGATGCCAGCCCCCAGACCAGCCAACATTTTGGAGCCGTCAAAGTGCATGATCCAGTTGGAATATGCGCCGTACTCTTTAGGGAGTTCGGCTTCACTCCATTCGGCGACGAAGTCGCCAAAACTTGCGACTTAATAGCTCGCTGTGGCTTATAGGTTATGTCGAACGGGAGGAGCTCAATGGCCCACTTGGCAATCCGGCCCGTCGCGTCGCAGTTATTTATAATGTCATTAAGAGGTACTTCAGAGGCTACTGTTATCGAACACTCTTGAAAGTAGTGTCGTAGCTTCCGGGATGCCATGAACACCGTGTACGCTATCTTCTGATAATGCGGGTACCGTGACTTGCATGGAGTTAGGACCGTGGACAAGTAGTAAACTAGTTTTTGAAGGGGGAACTTATGTTCGTCCGTTTCTTGTTCGACAACGAGCACCGCGCTCACCACTTGATGAGTTACCGCGATATATAATAGCATTGGTTCGCCTATGTTGGGAGCGGCCAGGACCGGGTTTGTTGCCCATATGGCTTTTATTTCTTCGAGTCTGGCTGTGGTGACATCCATCCACTCGAAGTGTTCGGTGCGTCAGAGGAGGCGATAAAGGGGTAATGCCTTTTCTCCTAAACGGGAGATAAAGCGGGCTTAAAGCCGCCATGCATCCCGTCAATTTTTGTATTTGTTTGAGGTCCTTTGGGATATACAATTGTGATAGAGCTCGGATCTTGGCTGGGTTTGCTTCAATTCCTCTACCGGATATAATGAAGCCCAAGAGCTTTCTGGCTGGTACGCCGAAAACACATTTTTCCGGGTTAAGCTTAATGTCATATGTTCGGAGATTATCGAACGTGAGCCTCAAATTGTCTACTAGAGTTTCGACGTGCTTGGTTTTGACTACCACATCGTCTATGTATGCCTCCACTGTTTGGCCGATCTGGTTTGCCAGACATGTCTGAATCATGCGCTGATGTGTTGCGCCGGCGTTTTTGAGCCCAAAGGGCATTGTGTTGAAGCAGAATGGGCCGTATGGGGTGATGAATGCCGTTGCGGCCTAGTCAGGATCTGCCATCTTAATTTGGTGGTAGCCGGAGTATGCGTCGAGGAAACATAATGAATCGTGTCCTGCGGTAGCGTCGATAATTTGATCGATGCGGGGGAGGGGGAAGGGATCCTTTGGGCTAGCCTTGTTGTGGTCCTTAAAATTGACGCATAGGCGCCAGGATTTGTCCTTCTTTGGTACCATCACCAGGTTTGCTAGACATTTCGGATGTTTTATATCTCTGATGAATCCGGCCTCCAATAATTTGGCTAGCTCCTCTCCCATGGCCTATCTCTTGGGTTCGGAGAAACGCCGAAGAGCATGTTTGACTGGCTTGAATCCTTTTAGGATGTTTAGGCTGTGCTCGGCCAGCCGGCGTGGGATTCCTGGCATGTCTGAAGGGTGCCAGGCAAAGATGTCCCAATTTTCGCGTAGGAATTCTCGTAGTGCGACGTCTACATCAGGGTTCCATTGTATGGACTTGGAATTTGACTATTTTGTCCGCTGGTTTAAAGGAGGTGGACTTGGATCTCTTATCGAGTATCACGTCGTCCCTATTCACCGTGGAGCGCAGCGCAGTGAGTTCCTCGGCCGCTAGGGCTTCGGATAGTGCCTCAAGGGCCAGTGCGGCTGTCTTGTTTTCGGTGCGGAGTGCTATGTCCGGGTCACTAGCAAGAGTGATGATTCCGTTGGGCCCGGGCATTTTGAGCTTCATGTACCCGTAATGGGGTATAGCTTGAAAAATTGTGAATGCTTCTCGCCCTAATAGAGCGTGATATCCGCTGCTGAACGGGGCCATTTGGAACATGACCTCCTCGGACCTGTAATTATCCGGCGTGCCGAACACCACATCCAGTGTGATTTTTCCTGTACAGCATGCTTCCCGACTGGGGATTATTCCTCTAAAGGTTGTGTTGCTTCGCTCAATGCGGCTCCAGTCTATTTCCATTTTTCTGAGGATTTCCTCGTAAATGAGGTTCAATCCGCTGCCACCATCCATGAGTACCTTGGTAAGGAGAAAGCCGTCCACTATTGGACTGAGGACCAATGCGGCTGGTGCTCGGGCTGTTCGGAATTTAGGTTCTTCACTGGCATTAAAGGTAATTGCCATGTCACGCCATGGGTTTATTGTTGCTACTTGGTAGACTTTGGCAAGGCTGTAGAGTGTTCGTTTCCGCATATTATTTGATGCAAAAGTCTCGAAGACTGTTAATACCGTACTGGTATCCTTGGGCTGGTGCTCTGGAGTTAGAAGCTCTTCGCCACTTTTGGCCACCTGCCGTAGTATCCAACATGCTCTAAGGCTATGAGTTGGAGTGGCGCCCTCTGTACTATCAATTTTGCAGGGTCCATTGAGCCATCCTTCCAATACGGTTCCATGCCCTATAGAGGGTTTTTTGCTTTTTGGTATTTAACCCAGGTGCCTGGCGATGATGCACCCTTTTATTTTGGATTGGGATTGTATTCAGGGCCAGATTGTCCCACAAATTGATTTCTATTTTCCAGGCGCTTTCCATCGCACAGTACTTTCGTACTATGGACGCCAAGTCAGCGAAGCGTGTGATTTCACGACGACTTACGGCGTTGAGGATTCCCTTGTCCGTGCAATTATTGTAGAAGAATGAAATTGCGTCCTCCTCATGGAAATCCTTTATCCTGTTTATGACCAGGAGGAATCTGGCCCAATAATGGTGTACTGTTTCTGCGGGCTCTTGCCGGATTTCGGATAGATTGCTTGTGTTTGGGTGGGTGGGTGGAATTAAATTCGGAACCCCGTCCAATCTAAAACTCAGGGGCCAAGAAGTTTTCGAACTTGGAAGCTTGGGTTCTTGGATGTTGTCCAATGAATCTAGCCCGCTGCCTGACTTTAGGTTCAGGGCTTGAGTGACATCCTCCCCTCCGTGGGAATCCGGCATGGAGGGATCGGGAATCCGGACATAGCTCGTCCTTAAGATAGAAGAAGGGTCGCCGCATTGTTTCTCTACCACAGCAATGTGGTGGGTAACCTGGGGAGAGTTAATCTCTCTCAGATCGGGTTTAAGCCCAATCTGATCGTAGTCTGTAGCGACTCCCAGGGCGGCGATGCGATCCAAGAGCTCGTTTAAGGAAGAGAGCTCCATCGGATCTAACTGCTCAGTGAGTTCCGAGTTAACGTGAAGATTGCTTTCGATGACCCAAGAAGTCATCGTCGGCGCGGCGGCCGAACAGGCGGTCATAAGGAAACCGCCTATCCGGAGAGTTTGGCCGATGACCAAAGCTCCTTTAGCCACAGTGCCGTCTTTAAAGACGGGACAGGGCATCCTTCCTGATGGCGACGGCACAGAGGAACTCTCAATGAAAGCACCAATGTCGGTGTCAAAACCGGCGGATCTCGGGTAGGGGGTCCCGAACTGTGCGTCTAGGCGGATGGTAACAGGAGACAAGGGACACGATGTTTTTACCCAGGTTCGGGCCCTCTCGATGGAGGTAAAACCCTACTCCTGCTTGATTAATATTGATGATATGGGTAGTACAAGAGTAGATCTACCACGAGATCAGAGAGGCTAAACCCTAGAAGCTAGCCTATGGTATGATTGTTGTTCGTCCTACGGACTAAAACCCTCCGATTTATATAGGCACCGAAGAGGGTTAGGGTTACACAGAGTCGGTTACAATGGTAGGAGATCTTCATATCTGTATCGCCAAGCTTGCCTTCCACACCAAGGAAAGTCCTATCCGGACACGGGACGAAGTCTTCAATCTTGTATCTTCATAGTCCAGGAGTCCGGCCAAAGGTGATAGTTCGGCTATCCGGACACCCCCTAATCCGGGACTCCCTCAGTCATACTGGGCAAGAGGTACTCACAAGAGCAATGCAATGTGCAGTATAGTTGCGAGATTCTGTGCTCCCTTGAGAATGAATGTTCTTCTGCTAACAGTTTTCGTACAAGTGAGACATGAAGGCAAATGTAGAAATGTAGTTCAAATTGTGATGTGATATCATAGACAGTACCTTACGCTCCAGTCGAGACCAATGTGTAACAAGATTATTCTAGTCACCGTCGGATAAATGTAGCACCGAAGACTTCACAGAAATTTCATTCAGAGGCTTGCCATCGAAGTGCGCTTGCCTCAGGTAGGAATGATACTTCATCAACGAGTGCTTGAAAAGTGCAACCAACCCTTGCTCGTCATCACAATCCATTTTGCTCCTCTCCTATTTAAAAGAATGAAATCTTGTGTCTTCTATCAGCAGAAACATATGCAGTAATGACCATGAATAACATTAGTACATTACTTACACGTAAGTTGCGGAGGAAAACTGGAAATTGTTCTGTGTCTGTGGTATAATCTTTCCATGAAGGAAAGATGCGCACAAAGTTCCTGACAACAACATAAGCTTCATCTTCTAAACTGGGAAGAAATGGAACAGGGGTCCTATTTGCTACAATTGGGGCTCTCTCTGGTTCAAAAAGGGATTTGGCAACTGGATTTGGTGTACTCTTTGCTGGAATGGGGGTTTTGCGTCGTACAGCTAGTGCTATGTCAACTGGCATAATCATACTGTTTGCTACAGTTGGGGTCTGCTGAGTTGGGGCATCAGAAATGACCAGTGTAGTAGGGATAGAGTCTGCTAGAGTTGGGGTGTTTTGTGAGTCAGGTGATATTGCAACTACACCTAATGGCTATTTGATTTATGTGCCACTACATTTTCCAAATACTTTACTTGAGCTACTCCACGATCAGCAATCGCCCTCTTCCTTTTGAACGTCTGATACACAAGAACAACATTTGAATGGATAAATATGGTATGATGACTGATGGAATATGTACTGAAAATGGATAGGCAGGGCGTATTCACATACATGATGTGTAAAATAAGCTAATGGCAGTTCAACAAAGTAGAAGCAATGCAAAGCATGAATTGCAAGATATGTGCGAGCAATGTAACCTTGGAAAGTTAGAGCAAGTACCTTGATGGGTGAATAAGATAGGGCATCTTCCTCTGACTCCTCCACTAGGGAGCTACATTGAATTAGGTCTCCCTCTAGCTCAGAATCACTGTTAGGATCATATTCTGAGCATGACTCTGTAGGTGGAGAGCGTTTGCATTGCATTGCATCCAGACTTGATTTCAGTCCCTTAATGCCAAGTTTGACAGCCATGGCATTGTTCTGCTTTATTCTTTTCGTGCGCGCAAGCTCATAATCATTATGATGTTGTTCAGAATCTGAGATTCATGAAAACATAAAAAGTAGTCAGATTATCTATGTAATGCATTGCGGATTCAACTCGAAGAGTGTCTCCCTATAAACCCCTGCATATGCAAAGTTCACCCCCAACCGTGCTGACCAGACCACACATAGAAATACAAACCCCTTATGTCTCTATAACAGGTAGGCACACATTTCAAAACTGAAGTAGGAACATTAGAATCATATGAAATTCGTATTTGAACAAATAAACTAAGCAATTATGAGTGGCATAATGTTTAGCTTCAAGAGTGGAGTGTTGGTAGTGCGACACAGAGCAGTAGGCAGATTGTATTCCATTTAAAGATCGAAACCTATGTAAAAGATGGAAATGAAACTTTCTTTCTATACAATGCAGTGTTCGTTGCCCACACATGATGGAAGAGATCACTTAGAGAAATACTATTCACTCTTGTCTATGGTTCCAGTATTTAGAAACAGGGTGGTCTACCCTAAAAGAATATTGACAACAAATATGACAAGGCAAGCATAGATGTAGTGAATCAATCAATTACTTGTGAGCTTACTAGGACAAGTATGCAGAATTGTAACTGCAGTAAGAGACCATCCAAAATCTCAATGAAGAAGTTTGTCTAGCACTCATTGTTTGCAACTAATCGACATGAACAATTGGATATTATATCGAATGAGTAAGAAAGACAAGTGAAATTGTCAACAAACCTGGCTTGAAGTAGTAATCTGGGTCAATGTCACTACGGCCAACAATCCAAAATGACTAGTGTCTGTTCTAAGGGCCAGAATTTTGAAAACCCTGTGAACTTTAGAGGTACTAAAGATTACCGAAATACATCCGAACCATTAAGTGTAGGTAGCAGTGAGCACACAACAAACCCTAATGACAATCCTGCCTAATGAGTAATGAATCAATTAGAAAATGGGTGATGAGGAGTGGCTGCTGAGTGTTGAGGACGTATCTCAGGATAAATCGGGTTGGCTTGGTGGGTGCTGCACGCCTGAGCCCTGAACGGACTTGGAATGTAGGCACGGCGGCGCGCCCGGGCAGCGGTGACGCTGTTGGGCGAGTGGCTCCTGGCCTCCTGTTAGTTCGGCGTCTCCTCCTAGAGTCATGCCGGCCGGGGACGGCAAGTCGCCGGCGAGGCAGGCGGCTGGGGGCGAGTAGAGATCGGAAGCGCGCAGCAGAACAGAGGGGAATCGGGGCCTGGGATGACCCAAAATCCCAGGGTGGGCCGGCCCACCGTGGGCACCCTGTAGAGATACACACCCGAGCGGCGAACATGCATTTTCGAAACTATTAGGAACATTTAGCTGATCAATTAAACAACTCTGTTTTAATAATATCATATTCGTAATTGAACAACTAAGCTTGTTTAGCTTGATGGGTGGAGCAGTGTTATTATGACACGAAGCACATATTCTCATCGTATAGTGATCATAAAAGGGGGAAACTCTAAGCATATATTTTTTAGCAAAAGAGGGTTTCCCCTCCGATTTCTATTAAAGAAAACACCACAGAACCAACATGATCAATTAAACCCTAAGCATGATCAATTAAACCGTATTATGGCTGTGCCATGGCAGATTTGAAGCTGCAAACTGAAGAAATGATATTTAGCATCCATTGTTTGCTTCGAACTAAGAACTAAATTCTAAGAGCTGAAAAGAAAGTAGAGTAACCAAGTTAAGATTTATTTTCTGGTTGAGATCAAAAAGTTGAGGAGATATGAAGTACCACCTCTCTTGCGGTGCCGTGTAGGCATCGAGGGTGCAATGGCTGTCGGTGGCGTTGAACAGATCTGTGACGGTAGACGGGTGCATTGGGGGATAAATCCCGTTGCGGTGGAAGAGAAGTACGTGTGAGCGGCCCCGGCAAAGAGGACGACGATGCCGATGAAGCAAGAGGACGCGATGCAAGGCTATTGGTCCGTCGCCGTGGATGAGAAACGTCCATCTCTAGCAGTGGACGAAGCGGTCTTGGTAGGCGCTCCGGCATGGTGGAGGACGGTGGTGATGGATGTGGTGGAGGACAGCGCGATGGATGGGGTGGCGGACGGAGGCTAGTGTGGGGATGGGGTGTTCTAGCGCGGACGGTGTATGAATGGGAAAATGGAGGAGAGATACGGGGAACCATGTTTTTGGGATGCGCCTGTCTGAAATATGGGAAAGTTATGAACTTAGCCCCCGTTTAAAATTTGGACGTCTCGTCGGTTGGGGATAGGACGGTAATCTCGCATCTCGCCAATATTTACCCAAAGCGATTTCGGGCGAGGAGAGGGTGGTTGGCGCCTATGGTTGGCGCCCAGGGTGTATGAACGGGGCTGACAGGTAGGGCGGTTGTGTCACGTCTGAGTGAAGTTACAAACCTGCCCCTATTGAAAATATTTGCATACATCGATTTCGGCCGAGTCGAGTTTGTTTTGCCTCCCACCATGTACGAATGGGGAATGGAGGGAGAAACAGAGGTCTTTCGGACGAGCTTGAATCAAATGTGTTTTGCCGCCCATGTTTGACGCCCACCGTGTCGGAATGGGCTCAGAGGCAGTCGTGTCACGTATAATTGAAGTTACTAACCTACCCCTATTTAGAGCAGGGGAAATCGGGCCGATGGATTGTCCGTGTAATGGGTAGACAGTAATTTCCATCTCCCAAACACTTGGCTTCGGGCAGCCAACGTGGGAGTGGACATTTTGCCGCTTTTTCAAATTTTGGGACAATAAGCATCCACGTTTACCCTGGCAACTAAATTCAAATCCATTTTGTATTCCTATATGAATCTTTATAAATCATTCTATGTGTTTTTATATATCTTCAAAAGGAGGACAAAGATGTATTCTACTGTTATATATGAATATGGTTTACAAATGCCGATACTCAAATTCAGAAGCTAGAATCCAATTTAAGGTGAATTCGAATATCTGGAACACTTCATGTCCAACTCAAATGTCACACGCAGCATAATGTGTACTCCCATTTAGATATGTACACAAGCGATGTATCAAGATTCAAATACCGAGTCAATCAACCAAGAATGTACAGAACTAACAGACATATAAACACTTATAGAGTATATGGATCAATAATATCAACTAACATACATAAGCCAGGCCACTGTACTTTTTTTGCTACAATAGCATCCTTTTTTTAGCCAGCATCTTGGCACTTTCTGATGCGTGCCACTTATGGTCCATCTATACTTCTATTAGTGCTGAATGCACATTCAGCCCGATTGGCATATTTGTAGGTCTGCCACAGCAATCCAAATGAAATGCCTCCGAGTCTTATCAATTAATACAAACTTGTGCTCAAATAAAATTACAAACCAAAAAACAAAAAACAAAAAACAATTATTACATGATCTCTAAAAAATGGTTTGATTGATTACATGAACAAACAACACAAAGGTTATTCAACGATGGAAAGAACATTTCACCTATTATTTACCAAGTGGGAATTTAATTTCCATTTTTCCTTCAGGACCTTAACAATGTGGTCAGTCTCAGCTTTCTTCGTTTTGAAATCCACCAAATATTTAATTGTTGTCTTGAGTACTGCTTGTGATTGTGCTGTTTGCTTCCTCAACATGTCAACTTCATCTCTAAGTGTAGAAGCAGAATCTCTTTCTACCACTAGTTTAGCCTCTAGAGCATCAGCAGTTGGCAATTCATAATGCACGATTGGGCCGGTGCCAGTTCGCTATTTGATTCTGGGCTAACCTGTTTTGCCATTAAAGTTTCGATTGGATTCAGAAAAGTTGAAGTTAGCAAAACATCTCAACTGGGAGTTATAACAGCAAACTAGTTAAACAAACAAGGAATTAAAGAGTTTCAATTGGATGCTGAAAAGTAGTTATTAACATCATTGTAACCCGCTGTTGAAGCAGCAAAGAAGTTAAACAAACAAGTAGATATTTAAGTTAAGGCAAACAGGTAATTCTTAACAGTAAGTATCAAACACATAGATAGGCGCAGTCTACAATAGGATTAACAGGTTGTGGCATTATGTAATCAGTAGAAAACTAAATTAAGCCAAGCAATGTAATTGAAGAATTATACAATAAGTGGCTAACTAAAATTCCGAGAAGCAGGTAACTGAACTTACGCTAGTTCTTTGTACAGGCACACTGCAACTTATTTTTTGCTTACAACATTGTACGAAGGAGTCCATGGCATCAATTGCTTGGATATGTAGTCCCAGTACTTCTTTCTTCCCACACTGCATTGGTAAGTAGAATGGTTAATCTGGTAAGATGGTGCGTCCTTGATATGTTATATGAGGACGTGTAGTCAGACTAGTTGTAGCCACACACATCACACTGGCTTTTACTGTATATTTCATGCGATTACTTTTGGCATATAGAGATCTAAGCAATCTACAATAGGATGAAAAGACTGGCATCCTTCACATTATTGGCGAACTCAATTCATAGAAACAAGCAATTCAACCATTCTGTGGGTAAATCAGAAGCGCCACTGGAATATTTTTCACTACCCAATCATACACGCAAAAAGGGGCGATGCCACCATAGGGGCTGGTATGGGCGGCCGCCTTAGGTGGCTGGAAAGTGTGCACCTAGTTTAGTCGTCCAGGTTGGCCCAGGCTAGTTTTGTTCATCCGAACGCACGAGCAGCCAATGTAAAAAATGAAGAAAAATGTTTCAATTTGGATGAGCCAATAACATAAGTGCAAGGCAGGCCCTATAGCAGGCTCGCGGCCCCAACGGGCGCCTCCCATATCGATCGACAGCAGGAAAAATCCCAATTCATTCGCTCCAGCCTCCAGTATGGTTCGCTCCTAACCTAGCCGCCGCTGGACAGACCGACACAGCACTTCCTCGCGCCCTCATTGGAGGGCGGTCGCCGGGCTTCAAGCGAATGGAAGGATAAGAAGATGAAGATCCAACCCTGGGTGTAGCCTTCATGGGAGGCAGTGGCGGCAACATGGGCATGGCATCGAGCTTGTGCAAACGGACAGTCGCAGCTTACAAGAGTAGCATGCGCAACGAGCAGGTACATCACATCCCTGATTATATCTAATTCAACTCTTCAATTTCTAGCCAATAGTTAAATCTGAAGGTGTTGTAAAACTGCTTGTATGTAGGGAATCTACGAGAAAATGAAACCAATTTTTACTTATTTTATAACTCCCCCAATCAATACTGAACTGACTGAATCTGATGTATCTAATCAAGTTTCCAATGCAAACATACAAGCTCATGTTGTTCTTGAGCCTGAAGTGTCTAAGGAACAGAATGCTAATGAAGGATTTGATGCAAACATTTTACATGCTCGTGGTGATGAACATATAGTGTCTAATGACGGATCTAATGCAAGCATTTTGCAAGCTCATTGAAGGATTTAGTGTCTAATGATGATCTGCTATGTTGAGAGAGACAGAGGTTTGTAGGCATTAATGACAAGCAAATTATAGTGCATTTTCATAGCTTGAGGAAACGTCGAGGCCATCTACCAGAAAGTCCCCGTATCATGACAACATAGCATAAATACTTTTCTAATCTATTGTTTGAAACTATTGGCATACTTGTGCAGGATAGATATATTGATATGTAGTTTGCGCACTGGTTATAGGTGCAATTACACATCGATATTTTCAGCCAGAGAACGAATAATTCTAGTAGGTACAGACCATGTTTGTAGGCCTTGTACACCATGTTTCATTTTGTGTTTTTAGTGCTTGCATCATTTAGTGTTTATAATATGAACTACTTTGGATCATTAGCTTGTTTTCAAAGTGCATGTAGCTTCACATTTCTCAAGTTATGTTGATTTCCGGAGTGCAAGTGCCTTCATATTTTTTAAGTTAAATGTTCGCCCCTGGTAACTTGAATTCGTGGATCCGCCACTGCACACAAATCATACACGAATGCTAGTACGAATTAAATGAAATGTAGGGACTTACGCTAGCTCGTTGTACAGGCTCACTGCAGCTCTGCTTGCGCTTGGGATGTTCCATGTACAAGTCCATGTTACCACTTGCTTGGATGTGCAGGCCTTGTGCTCCTTGCATCCTCCTATGCATTTTTGACACGGCAAATGGTTGATCAAATAAGAGGAATCAACCTTGATGTTGTACCAGAGGACAGATACTTACAAGGTTATACGGGTGTGCAGGATGTGTACCAGATCCCTTAGCGCCGTCATGCTTCGCTAAAAAATGATTTGCTTGTTTCAGATGATATCTCTAGAAGAAATAAGAGTTGAAGTCAGTGTTGCATAGGCGTGTAAGCTAAGAGACCAGTGAAAGGATATCCAAACATCGTCGAAACAGTGCACAAGGGAGTGATGTGTGGATACCTAGTTTGGGCCGGCGTTTGGGAATGCTCGCCTAGCTAGAGTGCGGGTCACTTCAGAGCCGTTGAGGGTGATGCGCTGGCGTTGGCTGGCCGCGCACGGATGCAGATCTTGAGTGGCAACAAAGCGCTACGATGCGGTGGACGAGACCGTTGGTGAAGCCCCAATAGCCTCAGGGGGCGGAGATGCGACGATGTGCTCGGTGAAGTAGCCCCGGTGAGCTGGGAGACGGCGTCGGTGAAGCGCACTTGGTGCGGTGGAACTCGGTGTCTGTGAGGCACGTCGGTTGCGGCGGCCGACATTGTCGGTGGACCACCCGGTGCGGTGGATGAGGGCGTAGATGAGGCAGCTCCGGTGCGGTGGTGAAGCGCGACCGTCGTCTTCGTCGTTGTCGTCCGGCACAGAGGTGGGGAAAGAGACGAGACGAGGGGCGATTTGAACTTTGCTTGGGTTGGTGGAAAATTAGGATTTGAGCAATCTGGGCGCGTAAGGGGACGGTGGAGAAGAGAGATTTTGCAGGGCTGGAATTGGGGCCGCCAGATATATCAATCCGAAACGTGGAAGCGCGAACTTATTTTTTCGTCGTCCTTTTTTTGGGGGAGGGCGGGGTGGGGGGTGGGGTGGGGAGGGAGTGAGGGGGTGGGTGGCTGGGTGCTATGCGTCTGTCCGACACACGCGACCACCCCGACAGGACTATGCTTCGGTGCCTTAAGGCACCTGCCTTTGTGTCCATGACATGTGGGCCCAACAAGTGGTTGGCCCACATGTCAGTGACCCAAAGGTAGATGCCTTTAAGGCACCGAAAGAGCGTCCACCCCAACACGGCCCTGGTCTTCCTGGTGCGCCTACATTTGAGAATGCAAACGAATCTTCTTTCATTTGCAAACGAATCTGTATGTATTACCATGCCCGTGTTTTCCTTGCAATAATTAGTCATTCGAAATGAGATACTCCCTCCGTTCACTTTTGTAAGTCGTTTCAGACAACTTAAAATGAACTGTTTTGCACATTGTCTGAAATGTCTTCAAGGTCTTATAAAAGTGAACAGAGGGAGTACTATAAATTAACTAATGAGGAGTTATTTGAAAAAAATTGAAACGGTATCCACGCTAACGTGGATTAGAGTGTGTGTCACATAATTAGTTATTTGAATTAGAGTGTGTGTCACATAGCGATCTCCAATTCTAATGTGGATTTCGCGTTTCACTGTATCCATGCTACTTTTTTAATACAAATTCATATGTATATGATGAACACCATGGTAGTGAGAAAACTTTTGGATGGATTCAAACATATGACCTACAAAAAAGCACAAAAAATTGAGTCAATGTCAACTTTACGAAACTTAGTATGGCACGAATTTGAAATAATTACCTGTATGCATGGTCCTTGGTTCAAATCTTACAATGTACACCAAACTGAAACATCGATATTAAATCTCGTACTATGT